>NW_025779869.1:0-54127 GCF_021130785.1 Homalodisca vitripennis
AACTTAGCTTTCTTACCTGTTTTGGGTATAATTTACATTGTGGAATGTGCAATGTAATTATTTTTGAAGTATCTCACAAATGATGATAACTTTAAAGTGCAGAAGATTAAATAAGATTACCAAATAGTGGCTAGAAAGATCAGTTGGGCTATACGATAGAACAGAAGTAAAAGCACCAAATACATCAATTACTTCCCCTCGAGGAATGGTGGCAGACATTCATAAGAATAACGTTGAAGACTTCTGTTATAGACCACTAAAAATTAATAAGCTTATGGAATTACAAACTTAACTCTCAATTTTAAATTTTTATTTGACTAAAACTGAATAAATATGAAATTATTTATAAGCATACATTTATTTAATTCTCTATTAGTACTTAATCTAATGTTAAAGTACAGTACTAAACTATTAGCTCTCTCTAACAAAGTTATTTATAAAGGTTAGATTTAGGGGGAAACCTTGCCAATATAACTATTATATTTTGTAGCACAGATAGGCGACATGTCGTTAAAATATCAATTTTAATGCTTCTATATACCTTTATTTTGTTTTTTCTTCAAATTGAAAATATATAATTGTGGATGAGAATAAATAATAATATAGAAAATATAGGTTATTACAGTTGAGTATTACAAATCCATCATAACGTAAACAAAGCGGTGGTTCACAGTTGGGCTGCCCTTACAAACTTTCTGCCTTAAAATAAGTATATCTCTTTCTTAAGAAAAACCTAAGGTACCCCAGCTTTTATTCTCCATCACTTTTCTATAAAATGCCAAACAGAATAGATAGGCAGAAAGACAGGCAGACTGCCTTTGACACGTTAACCACAATTTCAGTAGATTTACTCTTTGCAACCAAGTGGAATGAATCTATGTTATCAAGCATCAAGTATGTAGCACGTTTCAATCAATAAATAGTTATTCCATCAAACGGAAAGGCAGACGAGCGGATAATCACACAATTTAAAAAAAGGCTTTTATTGGTCCATGATAAGTAGATTGCCAATCGTATTTGAGATTTGTATCTGTAATATTATACTCCATAGTAATTATACGATAAAGAAAAATCAATAGAAATACGTATTTTGTTCTCGGTCTTCAACATGATTTCTAGTACAAATATTAGATGACAGGTACAAAAAAGTTGATTCAATATTTAACTAATTTAGATTTTTATAGCTTTCAAAAGGCACAATATTAAATTTGTTTTAAATTTAGTACATGAGAACATAATTAAATATAATTATATAAGGATAGTTAAAACAGCTCTCAGTTTACTTTTAAAAGTAAGAGTTTTTAAATTTATTTTAATACGGTTCCAAAATTCTAATTTTGAATATATTTTTTACACATAGAACTATTGAAAATACAATATTATTATGTATATTTTGAAAAAAATTACATTTTGTACGCTGATTCATAAGACAATATTAGTTGATTCATGATACAATTCACAACACAATTCATAAGAATTGGCAAAATTTTAAGTGAGACGTCAAATTATTTTAGTACAAAATCAGTTTCTTTATACAATAAATCTCTTGGTTTAAAAAAAAATCCAGCTGCATATGCTAAATTTTAAAATATTTCAGAGTAAATATTAGGCCTTAGACCTTATCTAAAAAAGCTTAGGCCGGTCAAGGAGTAATGTAAACAAACTTTATATTCAAATCTGTACTTACTATTCAACAGAAACACTATGTAAAAGCGCTCTAGTTACCAACCAATTCAAAACAGTTAACTTTCTTCTTTATTAACCAGGCTTTATTGATTTCCTATACTGAAATGATAAACATAAGTTCTGACATAACAATACTAGAAAAATATACGTAAATTATGAAAAACAGGAATTTATGTATTGTAATTCAGTGGACTGTCATATTGGTAAATAGCCAGTATTTCTATAAGAATTCAAAATACTTTTTTACGTGGCTTGAATGTAATAATAACACTAGTACTATGATAGTTTATCGATAGAATTACGGTTTATAAGGAGAACAATAATGTAATAAAAAATACAGTCCCTTTATTTAGAAAATAAATCTCTATAATACTACTATATATATCATATTTATGACAGAGCACTAAAGTATTAACATGAAATAAAAATGAATGGTTTATTGTTTACTAGCTCTTGTTTTCACCCTTAATTTTTGAAAATATAGGAAAATGTCATTACATTGTGGACGTGCATCCCTTTTTAATTTTGTCAATGTCAGGTATATTTTATTGATTAATTTCATTATTGTCATAGTTGGTCTCATATCCTCAGTCGTGGTATTGTAACAATTTAATCATCGATATTAGTACAAGTTTTATAGAACTAAATTCAATTACAAACTTTCAAATGATGATATTTTTAATAGTTACATACAAAGTGGTATTAAGGCTTTTCAATAATGTTATATTTATTTTCAAAGTGATTTGGGGTTATATATAGACTTTAGATGATTTAAATTATAAGGCATAACCTGTTTTTAATTTTTTTACAGGTTCTTCAACTAATATTTAGATATTTATATATTAGTATAACATTTTCTTCAATTAATATGTAACTTGAAGAACATTTCGATATTTTCATACTTAACGATTATTACATAAGGGCAGTTTTTGTTGTATAAATGTCTAACAGGAGATTTAGTTATTAAAATAAATGGATATGTAAAATTAATCAACCCATAAAAATTTTAATTTATCACAATTAGACCCGTAGATCTAACTTCTCACTCTAAAATATTTAAAGGTATAAAATTAATTATTTTATATAAAAGGGACCCACAAATATTTCAGGATTAGAAGCTGATATTGAAGTATGAGCTTACAACTATTATAAACATAAAAAATTAATATAACTTCTTCGTTATCAGTATCGATTTTAAATGCATGTTTTCCGGCATAAATTCCATCTACTATTGCTTAAAAACCACCAAACACTGAGAGGAAGTGGGAAAGGATAAGTAGATAATTCTTATGCATGAAGTCAGACTTACCATAATAAAAGAGCAATACCAGTTAAACCATTTAAAATCCGAGATGCTTTTCATACTTAAATAATAGAGGTCATTCAAGCCAAACTTTAAAAAAATAATGAACAGTTTTATACAGTCAAGGGTTTAGCAAGTGCTTTAAGGTTTTGGAATATTTATTTTTATACAAGAAAATTAAAGAAGAATATAATTGTATATTGTATTGTAATAAATATATAAAATTGTATAATTAAGAAAATTATACAATTTTTTATGAGTATATATATATAAATTTTTTTCCTTTATTTTAGTTTTGGTAGTCATGATCGTAAACAAAGTTTTAAAAATATCATGCAAATGCTGTCATGAGGGTGACTGAAACAGGAAATTCCAAAGAAACGGACATAAAAAATTGTTAAACTTTAAATTTTATTATTAAATTGTCATTTATAAATGTCCTGTAAATCATTTAATTTAATTATTAATTTAACATTTAGGCAGACCGTGTAACATTATCCGTAATGCACAGTTTCGCCAGCACTGGTGAATGTGACAGTGCCTGAGACAGGTTAACATTGGCTGATATGTCAGTCAACATTGATATGGTGGTTCTAGGACGCAAATCCAAATAGAATTGAACTAGACAATGTATATATTTCGTAGTAACTACTAGTTATTAACAGATCTAGATCAGTGATGTTAAAATATCATTGTTTAATGTATATTTTACCCTATAAGTTACATTTCATCATCTACTTAAATAATTTTTAATTAACTAACGGGTCATAGATATTGTTGACCTAAACATTTAGCTTTCGTGGAGATTTAGGCTTTACTACAATTCCAGCTGGTTTTATGACATATTATTTTTTTAATAATAACACTATTTTAAACTGTTATATAATGATTGCGAAGTTATTTATTATAAATACAAACAAGCTACAAGTTGGTTATTATTTTACCTAACCAATTCTAATTTATCAAGAAAGGCTCAATGAATGTAAGAATCTTACAGTAATTCTGTTTTTTATCTAGAATTCGACTTGAATAACCGGTTATAATATGAATTGTAATGTTGACAATTGATTTATCTTGGCTTTTTAATTTCATAGTCACAGGTCAATCAAGGGCGTCGGTGACGAGTTACTTTTGGTTAGAGAAGGGGGTGTATGAAAATTCCGAACACGTTCATCTCAGCGTTTTCTTTTTAGTGTTCAGAGTTTTTTATTTGTGTTTTTCTGGTTCGTCTTTTACATTACACACTCTGCATGGGACTGAGAAAATTTTATAGCTAATTGATTATTTTCACATGGCAAATGTGTTGTCAACTAATGCTAATTGTCATTTCCAGGGAGTATTAGTATTATTTTGGTAAAAAGGAAATTTAAAATACTAGGAGAACACTAAATATGTAATGCAAGTTTGCAATTGATTAAAAATTGTTTTTTTCAAGTAAAAGTTTGTAATGTTTATTATTATCTGAAGTTGCAATATACATTGTATACAATAGTCAGAATAAATTTATCAATCAAGATATCAAATGTGTACTAAATATTTTTGGTAAAACTATAGTTACGGTTTTCACTTTCTACAGTAACAGTAAGAGACACACGTGGTACCAATATATTTTAGCATGTTTATATCAGTTTTATATATTAGCATATATTAATTTGTACTAAATTTTTATTTTTATTTTATTTAAACTTCTTTATAAGAACTTTCTAATTTAGATTGATTTTAATTTTTTAATCAGGAAGTTAACGTTAATTTAATTTTTTAAATGAAAATAAGAAAACCTTTGCTTGAGAAAATCTTTACAAGACGACAGGTCCTGTAAGCGTTTGGTGTTTAAATAAAAATTAATATTTAACAACATAAAAGTTATTTGTATTGAATGCTAATTTTTAATTAAGTGCATAAAATATATTGATTACAGTAATTCAAGAAAGTATTGTCCTGTCTATTTCCCTAACAAGTATAATTATTTAGTATTAAAACTATAAACATAAATACAACTGCCATTAAAATAGTCAAAAAATTATGAACAGAGATTTTGTAGGTTTTGCAGATATGTTTATATTCATTACCCAAATATTAAGCATTACAATATAAATTTTGCGTTAACAATATATAAAAATTACCTAATAACTACTGATTACAAAAACCTTTGACTAAGAATAAAGTAAACGAGGTTACACATTTTTTTATAGTGCGTACCACGACACTTAATGAATAAATAATAGTGGTTAAAAATGCAGATATAGTGCAATACTGTCCTATACCTTATTGGTTCACAGTGAATTATCTCCTCAGTGCGATAGATTACTTGTTTTTTAAACAATATACTTCTCCAAAAATTTTTTTAATTTAGTTAATAATAGGAAATATTCTCATATTTGGTAAACAATAGTGTAGCATAAAATCAGATAATGCAATATGATGTGATTAAAAGCCGTACACTAACTCTTCTCTAGTAGGTACCGAAGCAGTTATGTGGTAGTGCTCAGTGTAAACATTGTGTATATCTATCTATAACTACTGGATTTTCACAATTTCTATCTCACTATTTTTGTTGTATATTTTTTGTGTATTTATCTTAAAAGATAGTGAGATAAAAGACTAGAACATAATATTACTGCGGACATAACACAATTGCAAGATGTCTCTTATGGAGACATCCATGTGTTTTTTTTATCTAAATATTAAATATTTGAAACGATAAAATCTGTTTTAAAGTAATGTTTTTTCGTCTAACATACATTTTAACACGGCGTTTCAACGTTAAAATATGATATTATGATACTTTGGTTATTGATAGTTTTAGTTTGAATGAAGTATAACTATTTTCTTGAAATGTTTGTACAAATACAAGCTTGATTTCCGTGAACGCCTTTTAGAGCAGGCATAATGACGCGGGCTCAGTCCTAGGCAGCGGGACGTCAACTCAAGAGAGCCGTAATTATCCTCTGTTACGCTTCACTGTTCTTTAATACCCCATCAAATTTAGCTTATCTTGTTTAGTCATCTTGCCGATTGATTGCTGATATGAAAAAATCACAAACTCCGTGTTCTTTTACTTAAAACTATTAAGAGACTTTAACTAAATATGACATTAATTGTTGGGTAAATAAACACACAAACATAACGTTAGTACCACTGAAATTTAATATTTTCTGGTTTATATATATATAGCTGAAAGCTCTCACTCTTAAGGAAAAACCTCCTTTCGATGGTTTCTTGCAAAATCTGTTCAAAGCAAATAAATCTGTACATCGCATTGCGTACGTTAAAATAAAATTTCTCATTAAGTTAATGTTTCTTAACATATAATTTTATTTCAAATGTTATAAATGCCTTCCACTTTTTAAATAGATACAGCCTCTTGCTTCCAAATTAGGTATTTAAATTTATCACATCTTTAAGGAAACGTATTATTTTGCTATTAATTCAGACAAATACATTTTCCTAATTTCGATATCCATGATTGCACGTTTGAGTGCTCTTGTTGTAAAAAATCTCATGCACGGAATTTTTGTTTGTTTGTTTGAAGATGTAGATATATTGAGTACACCTAACACGGGGCAAGCTGAGAACTACAGTAAAATAGGTGTTTGTAAAGATCAGTTTATGTAAAAAAATATTATTGAAGAAGTGTTCTTCCACTATCAGCAATAGAATAGAACACCAATTACTGTTTATAGCATAGTATTTTAGTGAGTACCGACTCGATTAATAATTAACTATAAAATAATTTGTACTATAATACAATATACTCTACTAGCTTAAATAGTATATGTTTTTGTTTAAGCTTGTAGATAAAACAGTATTCGGTGGCTGAGCGTTAGCAAAACCGATCATTAGAACGGCTCGAATATTTTCATTTCTGTATGCTTGAGTGACCGCATGATAATTTCTACAAATAAATCACTCGTACAAAAAAATCCCAGGCAGCTTCTTTTATTTATAGAGTTCAATGATTATGAATGTCACTCAATAAGATTTGGTTCTGCGATATTTTATTGCTATTGATAACTATGATGCAAAAGATTAAAAATATAAAATAAAAAACGGACTGAGCTACATCATAACAGAATGTTAAGTAGTTATATTTTGGTGGTTTGGTTGGCTAGTCTTGCGTTACATTGTATCGAGTTTTTGAAATCCCCCTCTGTATAATTTTATTAACTGAGCGTTAGAACAGCCTACTACTCGATTATCTGGAAAAATACGTTTTCTGTCTCTTAGTATGGCTGCAGCATTTTAATATGTGACACAACGTTAAACTTAACCTAACTATTTGTAGGATATCTCGAAAAAGATTTTATGTACAGACCTTTAAATTTTTATAATTAACACTTCCACATATACAAAGAATGAGTTTTGTAAAAGTTCCACTTCAATTATGGGATTAAGTTGACCGTCATTGAAGACTATCACTCAGTATAAAGGCAAAACTCACTTTTATCCGTTATAAAATCTGTATTGCTGTTTTTTTCCAGGACATCTAAAATAATCTATGGACTTGAAATTGCCATGCCACAATAGCGAATCTACTGTTAACCGGCGAGTACTGTGATGTGTTCTACCTTGTATCTTGTGAGAAGAATAACAATGTTTACGAATGTGAGAATGGGACAGAGGAGCAAAGGAAACAGAGAACACTTTCAACTAAATCAATCTCAAAATTAACAAAAATATGACTGAAAAATAATGTTGTATACTGATTATTACTGTATGGTTTGTTCATTGGGACTCTTAAAATACATTACTATAATTTATCATAGCTTGTATTTAACAAGAGATGTCAATGTAGAATGCAATGAAAATTTGTTACTGCGGTGTAATTTAATGAAATCTAGAAAGGCTATAGTTAATGATTTCTTAGTATTCTACAATAGTTACATGTTTTTACATATATTTCTTTAATAATATGAATTATCATATTTATAAATTCTTAATGGTTGGACTTAGAACAATGCATTAATAATAAAGTAATCAGAATTCAAATGTGGTTAAAATACAAGCCATTTCACAAGGGAAATGCGTTGAAAAAAAAACAAATGGTAAACGAACAAGCAACACATTCTTCATCACGTCATTACACGTTTGCATGATTGTTATAATTATTGACCTCAAATACCATAGCAAAGAGTCATCAACTCAAATACAAAGTAAAGCAATTACGGTGTGGTCGGTGCTGGCACCAATCTAGGTCACATCAGTACCGTCGGGTACACTCCTCGCCACTAGGACCACCCATTTTCCAGTTACATCTGTGTTTTATTATGATTCAATATCTAGTGCATTTTTTAATGAAAATAAGACGTACTGTCTGTACCCTTACATGTTAAGAAAAGCCTTTTATTGAGATTTTAATGCTGGATATTTTTCAACTTCAGCATGGCAAAAGTTAAGTATTAACTATATTTTAAGAAGGTAAGTGATGGTCAAAGATCTACGACCTATAAATAACAAACTGTTTAAAATATAATTGGCTGAGCTCTAGGAAAGACTATTACTCGAGGACTTTAAAAAATATAATTTGTCTTTCTGTCAACACGATAATCTCAAGAACGAACTGATCCATAGAACTGTAGAATTTTGCATGAGTTTTGCATATATATATATATATATATATATATATTTTCATGATGACTGCTCTAAATACTTTTAAATAGGCAACACTGAGTTCGTGATATTACATGTAACCTTGTTAACTTTTTTGAGTATCACCAATATTGCCAAATGTTCTGTTGAGTAACCATGATGGAAACCATAGAATCGCAGAGTAAATAAATAACGTTCTAACATATTAAAAATATTTACAATAAATATAATTAATGTATTATGTGGGACATGTAACTTAACTAGGCTCAGATATCGAGATAAACAATTCATCAGTGGAATTTATATTTTTCACGAAACATTTTAATATATACAAGTTTCAGTTCCATGATAGGGCATGACCATTCGTGGGCTTTAGCATCATCATTGGAACCTATGAGTGGGGTGTTACAATGTCTAAATATTTTGAGTGGCTGTAACTAATATTCTCTAACATTATCAGTCTTTCTGTCCGGCCACCCAACTTATCAAGAATTAAATAAATCATTTACTTGAAACTGAGCTTTAAAATTTCAGTGAATCCGGGTACGCGGTACTTGTCCTGGAGTACTCCTACTTAATACTATTCAATATAACTCTAGATGGTAAGTTTAATCTTAGACTTGGAAATAAACTGTATAAGTCAAGAATTATGAGTGTACCACTTTCTTAGCTGCATTAAATATAAACACAGATAAACATACATTTGTTAGTTATTAAATTCCTAACATTGTATTAAAGGATAATTATAAGCTTATGTGCTCTTACTGGTTGAAAGTTAGCCAATATATCACTTAAGGGCTTAAACATGATATCTGTAAAACAAACTGTCTTATAAACTAGAAATTGTGAGAAAACTTATTTCTATATAAACAATATGTATGTCCTTAATGGTACACATAATTTCTAATATTATTGCTGTTCTTAGATGCTATAATTATTGATCATAGAAGACGTTGTTTGTTATACCTATATTGTCCCAGTAAACTAGTAGATATTTCACGATGAACCAAAAATAATTTTCTGACAAAATGGAAATGAACGTTAATAAATAATAAATGGTTATTTATAATTTTAAAATAATATGGTCCACTTATATGTCTTCATAATAAAGAAGTATTATACTGTCAATTATTTTTATGTATTAAAAAATATAATTTTTATATTCATATTACAATGAACATTATGTTCAAAATATTAAAGTAATAAATATTTTGAAGTTTTCCTTACTATAGTTTATAATTATTTCTGTAACCTTGTCAGTATAAGTTCCCTACAATCTTTTATTTCCGAAATAACTAATTTTTCTTTGTTAATATATGATATAAATGACATTATGGGTTTATGAAAACTGAAGACAGATAAAACAATTCTAAAATAAAATCTTCCTAAATATCTTATAAATACTGCATATATTATTGTTCCATATCTTGTTCTCCTAATTTGTTATTGTAAGTAATTGTTAAATTTAATTTATCTATTTAAAATCCAATTAATGGTTTTAACGTTTCTTCAGTAAAATTTCTATTATAATTTGTTTTTACGTAATTTATTTTTTAAGTTGATGTAAGATACTCAATGGGTAAAGGTTGTAATTATAATCAGCAGAAAGACTGACTAATGTATTTCCTGAATTAAACTAAACCACGGCTTTGTTAACTAGAAAATATATGATCAATTTATTTTTAGTTCCACTCCTAGTGCCTACAAAAAGAACGTGTGTGATAGTTTCTCCATTAGAAAAAACACACATCTGTAGCCTTCCTAAAAAAGTAGTCACTTCAAAAACATTAATCGCTAAATGTGATGCCAAGTGCTAGTCCTCTAGAACTTAGATCAATTACGTTATTTTTTTTTAATATTCCTTGAAGTCTAAGAAAGGTTTATAGGAAGAGAAATATCGGAAAGTTTTCACGGAAAAACATTTCAATTTGGAAAATTAATTACATTTAATTAAAATTAAAACATTTCTGTTTCACAATACAATGAAACTTCTACGATATTTCAGCAAAAGTTTGTCAAAGAAGTTAATATTTTAATGTTACAGAAATATTATGAACACAGCCCTTGATCAGTAGTGAAATTGGATAACAGAAAAATTTTTACCCTATAACTCTTAATCTGTATTGCGGCAATTACGAACCAAAAACTTCTAAGGCAGTGTAAATACTTCGTTTAAAGTTTGTTTTGGTAAATGCCTTATACCGTTAGTATTTATGTATATTTTCTTCATTGGGTCAAAAAGGCAAAGCTAACTTTAGCATTGTAGAATGTAGAAGAACATTGAAAGAGCTGACAGTAAACTCAGTTTAGACCGCAATATATTTCTAAGATCTATACTAAATCAAATTAGATTTTTACTGCCGAGAAATTTTAAAACTCATGGAAAAAAAACAACTTTAAACCAGTATACTGTCTAGATCTGGACAATAAGGCAAGCTAAATTTTGTGTAAAGAATAAGGCAAATGCCGTAAATATATTAGGCTGGAAGTATGTTAATTTTTATATGCAAAAGACGCTTTTTTCCGAAATAGGCTTTTCAGTACTAGGTTTTTAACCTACATTATATTTATATAGACAGCATGATAGAGTACACTATCGCACCGGAAATATCTTAAACCAAAAGAAGATAGCAAGAGTCAGCAGTAGACCTCTATGACCGAAGTAGGCTTTTGAAAGAGATTATATATTGTATAGGCCGGGACAATAAGGGCAGACTCAGATTTGACACCTTAAATACATTAGAGTAAGGCAAGCTAAATTTTTTGTAGAGAATATGGCAAATGCCGTAAATATATTAGACTGGAGGTATGTTAATTTTTATATAAAAAATACAATTTTTTCCGAAATAGGCTTTTCAGTACTAGGTTTTTTACCTACATTATATTTATATAGACAGAATTATAGAGTACACTATGGCACCGGAAATATCTTAGTATCTTAGACCGAAAGAAGATTGTAAGAGTCAGCAGTAGATCTCTATGACCGACGTAGGCTTTTTAAAGAGATTATATATTGTATGGGCCGGGACAATAAGGGAAGACTCAGATTTGACACCTTAAATACATTAGAGTAGAAGTAAATTAAAACTGTCGAAAGTAAACAATGTGTTCCGAAGTAGGTGTATCAGTCCTATATAAAAATTGACACATATTTTATTAATGGGCACAACAAGGAATCTGAACTATAGTACTGAAATATGTTAGACCGGAATTAGATTACAAGGGATGGAAATAATGTTTTTTACTGAACACTCCCTTTGAAGCAGGCAGCATGAAATACTCTAGGTTAAAGTTCGCTGGCCTGTGTTTTTCAACTGATGCACCACTTTCAGCTGTAAATGTGAATAGATATTACCATTATTTTTTTGTCAATAAAAAGTGTTACTGTCATTGTAATGTCCTTTAACTGTAAAGGTTTATCAAATATTAAGTATTACATCCAAACAAACTGTTATTGTGTATAGATTACTATAAACATAAAGACTAGTATTATTACTAAAACTATTATTAAAACAAAATGCTAGAAGGTTTTGTTCTAACTGGCTATATTAGTTTTGAAGTAAATGTTAAAGAAATACTAAAATTTACATTTTCTTAAACAGGAAAATGTCTACATTTATGGGTAACAATGGCCACTTAAAAAAGGCATCGCCTTCTTACCACGACTGTCATTTTTATAAATGAACGATTTTCAGCAACTATTATAAAATAAAATTGTTGATATTCATGTCTTATGTAACTGTATCTTTGTTATATATAGATCCTTTAAACCGACAAAATATATTCTCATTAGTTTTAAATTAGTTTATTAGGTTATTAGTTTATAACTGCATTTTAATCCCAGTTTTTCAAAGATTTATTAAGTTGGACACAGGGACTTTATAAAATTACTTTTTTAATGAACAACCGTTTATTTAAAATTCTAACTTAAAATTGGAATTAAATAAAATAATATATATATGGGAATATCCCAAACATGTAGATTTAATCATGAACTTAATCATTGCTTTCCAGACAAATTGACCAATATCATTTCAAAAATTATTGATTAAAAACTCTAAATACAATTTATGTTAAAATTCGGTGTACTGTTGAATATTACATTTCTATTGCAAACAAGATTTAATTGATATTAAAGTTTAAAACATTACTTGATGATACCTTCCTTTAAATAGAATTATCTTACAATGTTGCGTTAATAAACTCAGTACGCTCCAATCCTTTTCGCAATCCGGTTATATCAATAGAATACAATATGCCCTGTAAAATAGAGCTAAAATTAGTAATCATAAATTTTGGAAATCATAGTTATTCTATAAGATTACGGAAAGACTCACGCAGAACGGTTTTGAAAAATTGAAAGAACAGATTCACTACTAAAATTTATACTCGAACACAGAGAATTCCGCATAGATTCGAGAGTCGGGATGCATATACCGCCCTCTTCCATAACATAAATTACCTCATTACGGAGGATATTGATTGGTCTCTGGCTCACAACGCTACAGAAAATAATTGTCACCTCTACAACAACCTCTATCGTAACCAGTTATCGTAGTCATTTTTGTAATGAACCGGTATCTTTCTGGACCAAACCTACGTTCACGTATTCTTTCTGGAAAAATGAAATTGTTATGAAAAACATACTCATATTCTAAAATATTCTCACCTATATTTTATCTGTCAAGTATTTATTATTTAGGTTTTAATATTCCAATGTAATAATGCTACATTTAATATAGGTTTAGTAAAATAATATATCCGACAAAGGAGGGTTACACTTAAAAAGGAGCATTTTCTCTATGCTCTTAAAAACAGAAAATTTATACATGATTACTCTATAAAATAGAAATGTTATGTTAAGTGCCCTTCCGCCAGTCTTTATTTCTTCTTGGAACTGCGAGTAGCTTTTCAGTAATAATATGGCAGACAATGTTTAACAGTTCGCCATTTTTACTATATTACTATCTTCATAAATGAGAGAGAAATATTCAAACCAAACAGCTACTGACAGCTAGGAATGAAATGCGCGTGTGTCGGCTTCTTCACTCGATGTCGACATTAATTCAAACTGAGTCTTTGATCTTATTGCGTTGTACATTCTATTTACTGAAACACATGTTTCGGATAGTGCTATCCATACTTTTCAAAATGTTTCATGCAGCTATACAGCTGTTCACATTAATGTTATTTATAGTACAAAACCATTCATAACTGTCATCACATTGCAATAATACATAAAACAAGGTTTGTAAAAGAGTTAAAGATCCATGTATGAGTTCTATTTCATTAATCTTTCGGTGGGACGGAATACGGCGCTGGCTAAGCCTTGACTCCTGGCTTAGTAACAAAGCCCAGCGCACGGTGTCTATTATACAAACCTGCACAGACGCTACGAATCAATGACTACGTTATCTCCCTTTTTAAGTATTACTTGTGTAGTTATTAGTGTAGGATCAAATAAGTGCGCAAATTAAGAATAAATCCTATTAAAATCCTTTTTAAAAAATTGCCTAATACAAGGCGTTTTAAACCACATTTTTTTTTTTTTAAAACCTGGTAATTCTAAACTTACTTAATTTAAAAAATATCTATTGATAAACGTCATTCTATTCAATTACATGGGAGTAGTACTCTTTTTCTTATAATCGACTTCCAGTTATTGACATTTATTACATTAAAGGCTTATGTATTTTCAGAAGAAAATTTTGATGAACACAAATTCATTCCTTAACAACTAATAATTGTAGCGCTATAAATACATAGTGTTTCAGACCACCCATTTCATATGTCTCACGTTCAAACGGCTAACTGATGATAATTACCATATCTCCCATTTTCTTTATTATATAATGGGAAATTCCATATCTACTTGTAATTAAACTTCCAATATTCACACGTTCACTAATCCTCCGTTATTCACTATTCACCATTATTCATTACAGTACCGGTACCTTATATTATATTATACATTGTCATGATTTCGTACCTAATCTTAATTTTACGAACTCAAACTTAACATAGCATAACAATAATAATAACCCAAATTTCTTTGTTTGAAGGTTATTTTTGACGATGGAAGGATTGTGAAGGAAACAGGATTTTTCCGGACATTTGCCATCGTTAAGTGAAACAAGAAAACAGTAACACTACGTTTCGAGATCTGCAATCTGATCTCTTCTTCAGGTAAAGAACTAACCTAATACATAATTACAAACTAGGTTAAAATAAACAAATCTTACTAAAGCGTTGTGGCACGCCTGAGTCAGGAATCACAACCTACATGTTGTATGTCACTTCACTAACACTAAAGACATGCACTCAATAAAAAAACTATACAAAAACACCAATCATTAAACTAAACTACGGAATACAGGTCACAATATGTCTTCACTCGTCTACTAACCATTTACGACTGACCAGAGGGGGTAGCCAATGGTAATCGTGACGGCCGGCTAAAACAAGATGGCGGAAATACAAGGGAAGGGAACAGGAATGGGCCCTTTCGTTATTATTGGTTCATGCGAGATGAACTTCTTAAAACCATATTGTGACTCCGCATTGGTTTATTGCAAATATCCGATCCGTTTGATACTTTTGGTATTCTCTTTAGTTCATTTTTTAGAATTGGCAACCAAAGCGGCCTAATCTCGACTGATGGTTGACTGATTGGTTGGTCTGCCAATTTAATGTATGTTGCCTCAATTAATTTCCCTTTTGAAGAAATGTGGTTCCCGATGTATTATGTGGGCTTCATCCCAATTCATATGATGGTCTTCGGACCAACAATGGTGTGCAATTTTTGACTTTTCTGTGAAACCCTTTCTCGTGTTTTCTTTGTGTTCTTTTATCCTTATGTTTAGTGGTCTTTTTGTCTCGCCTATGTATTCCCTATTGCAGCTACATTTTATACTGTAAACACAGTTTTTGGAATCCTGTGTGCCATTTTTTGGTTTTGTTTTTACGAGACTTTGTCTAAGAGTGTTGTGTGTGTTTTAAACGCGGTTCTAATGTTGTACTTTCTACCTACTCTTCTAATTTTCTCCGATAATCCCGGCACATAAGGGATTGACATAAACGCAAATTTATCACAATTCTGTTTTTCTGACTCAGGAATGATTCTTCTGGTTCGTTTGCACTTATTAATTACTAATTGAGGGTATCCATTGCTTCTGAGATCCGATTCAATTTTCTTAAATTCTTCTTTTAGTCCATCTTTATCTGAG
Organism: Homalodisca vitripennis; assembly: GCF_021130785.1. NCBI lineage: Eukaryota > Metazoa > Arthropoda > Insecta > Hemiptera > Cicadellidae > Homalodisca > Homalodisca vitripennis. The sequence goes on from NW_025779869.1 coordinate 15,805, forward strand.
CACAAGCTCTTTGCTCTATCAAACAACGAGTAGGCTACTCCTTCTTTGACAGATTTTTGATGGTTGGATTGATAATTTAAATATTTTCCTGTGTGTGTTATCTTTCGAAAAACAGTTGTCTTAAGGACATCCCTATCTCTTAATACACACACATCCAAAAAGGGAAGCTTGTTTTGGACTTCCACTTCCATTGTGAGGCGGATGGAAGGAGAAATACTATTAATGTGATTCAAAAAATTATTTAATTCAATGTCTCCATGAGAAAAAATAACAAAGGTATCATCCACATACCTCCACCAAATCTTCGGTTTGAACTGAGCTGAAGCCAAAGCTTTTCGCTCGAATTCCTCCATAAAGATATTGGCGAAAATAGGAGACAGTGGAGAACCCATTGCCATCCCCTCATCTTGACGGTAAATTTTTACCCTCTAACTCAAAATAATTGCATTGAGTGCATAGTTCTAACAGTTCCCATAATTACTGGCACGGGAAGTTTAGTTCTATCCTTTAATGTTTGGTCTTCTTTGAGACGTGATTTAATAATTCCGAGAGTTTCTGGAACTGGTACATTTGTAAATAGACTTTCGACATCAAAACTTACCAGTTTGTCAGTTTCAGTCAACTTTAGGGATTTTGACTTCTCTACGAAATCCCTGGAATTTTTGATGAAAGAGTCAGTTTTTCCTACCAATGGTGTTAAGATGTCCAAGAGGACTTTAGACAATTCCCTGCAAGGTGAATCACGAGAAACTAATGATGGGCCGGAGAGGGATGGTAGGTTTGTGGATTTTGGGAAGGCCATACATATGGGGGATTTTGGAGTGGTGAGGAGTTAATTTAGATCTAAATTTATCTGAAAAAAATTCTTTATGTTTTCTTAAGGTGTTTGCTACTTTGCGTTCAAATGAATCAGTCGGGTCTTTATTTAAAACTGTATATTTGCCAGTATTTAAAGTTTCCGCAATCTTTTCTTTATACGCTACTGAGTCAAGTACCACAGTAGCGTTGCCTTTGTCGGCAGGTAAGATTTTGACCGTGTCATCTTTCCCAAGGATCGACCTGGCCTTTTTCTCCTCTATTGTTAAATTGGGTTTTGTGGGAGGAATTTTTCTGAGTAAAAGACTGGCCTCGCAGCGGAAGCGGTCACCCTGTTCCTCAGGTAACTGTGAAACAGCCGACTCAATTCCAGCTACGAAATCCAGTGCCTTTACCGATTTTTGTGCCACAGAAAAGTTTAAACCCTTGGATAATACTGATATTTCCGCTTCATTCAGGATTTTCGAAGAGAGATTGATTACGTTTTTATTATTTGCATCCGTATTCACGTTGCCATCCTTAGGCAAATCACATTTTTTAGGCCTAATTTTTTCCAGTTTGGAGATTTTCTTTTTCTTATCTGTTTCAGAAACTTTTATACATCTATTTTGGATGCTTTCGAGAATGTTGTTGAATTCTGTACCGATCAGTGTTTTTAATTCAGTTTTTTTACACTCAATACTATTTTGGAGGAGGTATTTTTCACGATGATGATATGCAATTCTTTCTTTAAGTAAAGATTTAGAAGCAGAAGACAAAATTTTACTGGCTTTCCTACTATGAAAAGGAGTTTTTAGAGTTAACCCTATAGGCATAAGGTCTTCAACCTTACATTTATGCAAGAAAGTTAAATGATTAATGTGTTTAGTTAATTTAAGATGCAAGCTCTCAAGGTCTTTGATTTGTTTACTGGTTCCGGCTCTTCAGCTGAATCTTCAGCTCAGTTCAAACCGAAGATTTGGTGGAGGTATGTGGATGATACCTTTGTTATTTTTTCTCATGGAGACATTGAATTTAAATAATTTTTTGAATCACATTAATAGTATTTCTCCTTCCATCCGCCTCACAATGGAAGTGGAAGTCCAAAACAAGCTTCCCTTTTTGGATGTGTGTGTATTAAGAGATAGGGATGTCCTTAAGACAACTGTTTTTCGAAAGATAACACACACAGGAAAATATTTAAATTATCAATCCAACCATCAAAAATCTGTCAAAGAAGGAGTAGCCTACTCGTTGTTTGATAGAGCAAAGAGCTTGTGCTCAGATAAAGATGGACTAAAAGAAGAATTTAAGAAAATTGAATCGGATCTCAGAAGCAATGGATACCCTCAATTAGTAATTAATAAGTGCAAACGAACCAGAAGAATCATTCCTGAGTCAGAAAAACAGAATTGTGATAAATTTGCGTTTATGTCAATCCCTTATGTGCCGGGATTATCGGAGAAAATTAGAAGAGTAGGTAGAAAGTACAACATTAGAACCGCGTTTAAAACACACAACACTCTTAGACAAAGTCTCGTAAAAACAAAACCAAAAAATGGCACACAGGATTCCAAAAACTGTGTTTACAGTATAAAATGTAGCTGCAATAGGGGAATACATAGGCGAGACAAAAAGACCACTAAACATAAGGATAAAAGAACACAAAGAAAACACGAGAAAGGGTTTCACAGAAAAGTCAAAAATTGCACACCATTGTTGGTCCGAAGACCATCATATGAATTGGGATGAAGCCCACATAATACATCGGGAACCACATTTCTTCAAAAGGAAATTAATTGAGGCAACATACATTAAATTGGCAGACCAACCAATCAGTCAACCATCAGTCGAGATTAGGCCGCTTTGGTTGCCAATTCTAAAAAATGAACTAAAGAGAATACCAAAAGTATCAAACGGATCGGAATATTTGCAATAAACCAATGCGGAGTCACAATATGGTTTTAAGAAGTTCATCTCGCATGAACCAATAATAACGAAAGGGCCCATTCCTGTTCCCCTTCCCTTGTATTTCCGCCATCTTGTTTTAGCCGGCCGTCACGATTACCATTGGCTACCCCCTCTGGTCAGTCGTAAATGGTTAGTAGACGAGTGAAGACATATTGTGACCTGTATTCCGTAGTTTAGTTTAATGATTGGTGTTTTGTATAGTTTTTTTATTGAGTGCATGTCTTTAGTGTTAGTGAAGTGACATACAACATGTAGGTTGTGATTCCTGACTCAGGCGTGCCACAACGCTTTAGTAAGATTTGTTTATTTTAACCTAGTTTGTAATTATGTATTAGGTTAGTTCTTTACCTGAAGAAGAGATCAGATTGCAGATCTCGAAACGTAGTGTTACTGTTTTCTTGTTTCACTTAACGATGGCAAATGTCCGGAAAAATCCTGTTTCCTTCACAATCCTTCCATCGTCAAAAATAACCTTCAAACAAAGAATTGATTCTCGGTACGGACCCGGAACCAGTAAACAAATCAAAGACCTTGAGAGCTTGCATCTTAAATTAACTAAACACATTAATCATTTAACTTTCTTGCATAAATGTAAGGTTGAAGACCTTATGCCTATAGGGTTAACTCTAAAAACTCCTTTTCATAGTAGGAAAGCCAGTAAAATTTTGTCTTCTGCTTCTAAATCTTTACTTAAAGAAAGAATTGCATATCATCATCGTGAAAAATACCTCCTCCAAAATAGTATTGAGTGTAAAAAAAAAAACTGAATTAAAAACACTGATCGGTACAGAATTCAACAACATTCTCGAAAGCATCCAAAATAGATGTATAAAAGTTTCTGAAACAGATAAGAAAAAGAAAATCTCCAAACTGGAAAAAATTAGGCCTAAAAAATGTGATTTGCCTAAGGATGGCAACGTGAATACGGATGCAAATAATAAAAACGTAATCAATCTCTCTTCGAAAATCCTGAATGAAGCAGAAATATCAGTATTATCCAAGGGTTTAAACTTTTCTGTGGCACAAAAATCGGTAAAGGCACTGGATTTCGTAGCTGGAATTGAGTCGGCTGTTTCACAGTTACCTGAGGAACAGGGTGACCGCTTCCGCTGCGAGGCCAGTCTTTTACTCAGAAAAATTCCTCCCACAAAACCCAATTTAACAATAGAGGAGAAAAAGGCCAGGTCGATCCTTGGGAAAGATGACACGGTCCTCAAAATCTTACCTGCCGACAAAGGCAACGCTACTGTGGTACTTGACTCAGTAGCGTATAAAGAAAAGATTGCGGAAACTTTAAATACTGGCAAAATATACAGTTTTTAAATAAAGACCCGACTGATTCATTTGAACGCAAAGTAGCAAACACCTTAAGAAAACATAAAGAATTTTTTTCAGATAAATTTAGATCTAAATTAACTCCTCACCACTCCAAAATCCCCCATATGTATGGCCTTCCCAAAATCCACAAACCTACCATCCCTCTCCGGCCCATCATTAGTTCTCGTGATTCACCTTGCAGGGAATTGTCTAAAGTCCTCTTGGACATCTTAACACCATTGGTAGGAAAAACTGACTCTTTCATCAAAAATTCCAGGGATTTCGTAGAGAAGTCAAAATCCCTAAAAGTTGACTGAAACTGACAAACTGGTAAGTTTTGATGTCGAAAGTCTATTTACAAATGTACCAGTTCCAGAAACTCTCGGAATTATTAAATCACGTCTCAAAGAAGACCAAACATTAAAGGATAGAACTAAACTTCCCGTGCCCAGTAATTATGGAACTGTTAGAACTATGCACTCAATGCAATTATTTTGAGTTAGAGGGTAAAATTTACCGTCAAGATGAGGGGATGGCAATGGGTTCTCCACTGTCTCCTATTTTCGCCAATATCTTTATGGAGGAATTCGAGCGAAAAAGCTTTGGCTTCAGCTCAGTTCAAACCGAAGATTTGGTGGAGGTATGTGGATGATACCTTTGTTATTTTTTCTCATGGAGACATTGAATTAAATAATTTTTTGAATCACATTAATAGTATTTCTCCTTCCATCCGCCTCACAATGGAAGTGGAAGTCCAAAACAAGCTTCCCTTTTTGGATGTGTGTGTATTAAGAGATAGGGATGTCCTTAAGACAACTGTTTTTCGAAAGATAACACACACAGGAAAATATTTAAATTATCAATCCAACCATCAAAAATCTGTCAAAGAAGGAGTAGCCTACTCGTTGTTTGATAGAGCAAAGAGCTTGTGCTCAGATAAAGATGGACTAAAAGAAGAATTTAAGAAAATTGAATCGGATCTCAGAAGCAATGGATACCCTCAATTAGTAATTAATAAGTGCAAACGAACCAGAAGAATCATTCCTGAGTCAGAAAAACAGAATTGTGATAAATTTGCGTTTATGTCAATCCCTTATGTGCCGGGATTATCGGAGAAAATTAGAAGAGTAGGTAGAAAGTACAACATTAGAACCGCGTTTAAAACACACAACACTCTTAGACAAAGTCTCGTAAAAACAAAACCAAAAAATGGCACACAGGATTCCAAAAACTGTGTTTACAGTATAAAATGTAGCTGCAATAGGGAATACATAGGCGAGACAAAAAGACCACTAAACATAAGGATAAAAGAACACAAAGAAAACACGAGAAAGGGTTTCACAGAAAAGTCAAAAATTGCACACCATTGTTGGTCCGAAGACCATCATATGAATTGGGATGAAGCCCACATAATACATCGGGAACCACATTTCTTCAAAAGGAAATTAATTGAGGCAACATACATTAAATTGGCAGACCAACCAATCAGTCAACCATCAGTCGAGATTAGGCCGCTTTGGTTGCCAATTCTAAAAAATGAACTAAAGAGAATACCAAAAGTATCAAACGGATCGGATATTTGCAATAAACCAATGCGGAGTCACAATATGGTTTTAAGAAGTTCATCTCGCATGAACCAATAATAACGAAAGGGCCCATTCCTGTTCCCCTTCCCTTGTATTTCCGCCATCTTGTTTTAGCCGGCCGTCACGATTACCATTGGCTACCCCCTCTGGTCAGTCGTAAATGGTTAGTAGACGAGTGAAGACATATTGTGACCTGTATTCCGTAGTTTAGTTTAATGATTGGTGTTTTGTATAGTTTTTTATTGAGTGCATGTCTTTAGTGTTAGTGAAGTGACATACAACATGTAGGTTGTGATTCCTGACTCAGGCGTGCCACAACGCTTTAGTAAGATTTGTTTATTTTAACCTAGTTTGTAATTATGTATTAGGTTAGTTCTTTACCTGAAGAAGAGATCAGATTGCAGATCTCGAAACGTAGTGTTACTGTTTTCTTGTTTCACTTAACGATGGCAAATGTCCGGAAAAATCCTGTTTCCTTCACAATCCTTCCATCGTCAAAAATAACCTTCAAACAAAGAATTGATTCTCGGTACGGACCCGGAACCAGTAAACAAATCAAAGACCTTGAGAGCTTGCATCTTAAATTAACTAAACACATTAATCATTTAACTTTCTTGCATAAATGTAAGGTTGAAGACCTTATGCCTATAGGGTTAACTCTAAAAACTCCTTTTCATAGTAGGAAAGCCAGTAAAATTTTGTCTTCTGCTTCTAAATCTTTACTTAAAGAAAGAATTGCATATCATCATCGTGAAAAATACCTCCTCCAAAATAGTATTGAGTGTAAAAAAACTGAATTAAAAACACTGATCGGTACAGAATTCAACAACATTCTCGAAAGCATCCAAAATAGATGTATAAAAGTTTCTGAAACAGATAAGAAAAAGAAAATCTCCAAACTGGAAAAAAATTAGGCCTAAAAAATGTGATTTGCCTAAGGATGGCAACGTGAATACGGATGCAAATAATAAAAACGTAATCAATCTCTCTTCGAAAATCCTGAATGAAGCGGAAATATCAGTATTATCCAAGGGTTTAAACTTTTCTGTGGCACAAAAATCGGTAAAGGCACTGGATTTCGTAGCTGGAATTGAGTCGGCTGTTTCACAGTTACCTGAGGAACAGGGTGACCGCTTCCGCTGCGAGGCCAGTCTTTTACTCAGAAAAATTCCTCCCACAAAACCCAATTTAACAATAGAGGAGAAAAAGGCCAGGTCGATCCTTGGGAAAGATGACACGGTCAAAATCTTACCTGCCGACAAAGGCAACGCTACTGTGGTACTTGACTCAGTAGCGTATAAAGAAAAGATTGCGGAAACTTTAAATACTGGCAAATATACAGTTTTAAATAAAGACCCGACTGATTCATTTGAACGCAAAGTAGCAAACACCTTAAGAAAACATAAAGAATTTTTTTCAGATAAATTTAGATCTAAATTAACTCCTCACCACTCCAAAATCCCCCATATGTATGGCCTTCCCAAAATCCACAAACCTACCATCCCTCTCCGGCCCATCATTAGTTCTCGTGATTCACCTTGCAGGGAATTGTCTAAAGTCCTCTTGGACATCTTAACACCATTGGTAGGAAAAACTGACTCTTTCATCAAAAATTCCAGGGATTTCGTAGAGAAGTCAAAATCCCTAAAGTTGACTGAAACTGACAAACTGGTAAGTTTTGATGTCGAAAGTCTATTTACAAATGTACCAGTTCCAGAAACTCTCGGAATTATTAAATCACGTCTCAAAGAAGACCAAACATTAAAGGATAGAACTAAACTTCCCGTGCCAGTAATTATGGAACTGTTAGAACTATGCACTCAATGCAATTATTTTTGAGTTAGAGGGTAAAATTTACCGTCAAGATGAGGGGATGGCAATGGGTTCTCCACTGTCTCCTATTTTCGCCAATATCTTTATGGAGGAATTCGAGCGAAAAGCTTTGGCTTCAGCTCAGTTCAAACCGAAGATTTGGTGGAGGTATGTGGATGATACCTTTGTTATTTTTTCTCATGGAGACATTGAATTAAATAATTTTTTGAATCACATTAATAGTATTTCTCCTTCCATCCGCCTCACAATGGAAGTGGAAGTCCAAAACAAGCTTCCCTTTTTGGATGTGTGTGTATTAAGAGATAGGGATGTCCTTAAGACAACTGTTTTTCGAAAGATAACACACACAGGAAAATATTTAAATTATCAATCCAACCATCAAAAATCTGTCAAAGAAGGAGTAGCCTACTCGTTGTTTGATAGAGCAAAGAGCTTGTGCTCAGATAAAGATGGACTAAAAGAAGAATTTAAGAAAATTGAATCGGATCTCAGAAGCAATGGATACCCTCAATTAGTAATTAATAAGTGCAAACGAACCAGAAGAATCATTCCTGAGTCAGAAAAACAGAATTGTGATAAATTTGCGTTTATGTCAATCCCTTATGTGCCGGGATTATCGGAGAAAATTAGAAGAGTAGGTAGAAAGTACAACATTAGAACCGCGTTTAAAACACACAACACTCTTAGACAAAGTCTCGTAAAAACAAAACCAAAAAATGGCACACAGGATTCCAAAAACTGTGTTTACAGTATAAAATGTAGCTGCAATAGGGAATACATAGGCGAGACAAAAAGACCACTAAACATAAGGATAAAAGAACACAAAGAAAACACGAGAAAGGGTTTCACAGAAAAGTCAAAAATTGCACACCATTGTTGGTCCGAAGACCATCATATGAATTGGGATGAAGCCCACATAATACATCGGGAACCACATTTCTTCAAAAGGAAATTAATTGAGGCAACATACATTAAATTGGCAGACCAACCAATCAGTCAACCATCAGTCGAGATTAGGCCGCTTTGGTTGCCAATTCTAAAAAATGAACTAAAGAGAATACCAAAAGTATCAAACGGATCGGATATTTTGCAATAAACCAATGCGGAGTCACAATATGGTTTTAAGAAGTTCATCTCGCATGAACCAATAATAACGAAAGGGCCCATTCCTGTTCCCCTTCCCTTGTATTTCCGCCATCTTGTTTTAGCCGGCCGTCACGATTACCATTGGCTACCCCCTCTGGTCAGTCGTAAATGGTTAGTAGACGAGTGAAGACATATTGTGACCTGTATTCCGTAGTTTAGTTTAATGATTGGTGTTTTGTATAGTTTTTTTATTGAGTGCATGTCTTTAGTGTTAGTGAAGTGACATACAACATGTAGGTTGTGATTCCTGACTCAGGCGTGCCACAACGCTTTAGTAAGATTTGTTTATTTTAACCTAGTTTGTAATTATGTATTAGGTTAGTTCTTTACCTGAAGAAGAGATCAGATTGCAGATCTCGAAACGTAGTGTTACTGTTTTCTTGTTTCACTTAACGATGGCAAATGTCCGGAAAAATCCTGTTTCCTTCACAACCCCAAATTTCACTATCATTAACATAAAACCAAATATAACAACAAATACAGTGTTTCCGGAAGAAGCACAGATAAATGTGCCGGATACAGTAGTTACTAGCTTCCTGTGCAGGATGTGCTACCGCTGTGGTAAGGTGTACCTAAGTAATATTATTATGAGATTGCTCTAACTGCAGGAATATATATTTTTGTATATTATTTTCAAATAGCGTTTGCAATTATTATTGCATCAATTTTACGTTATACATTAAGCAATCCACTTGCAAAACTGATACAATTGGGCGATTTAGTTTGAGTAACATTATATTTATTCTCAGTTACGTTCTAATTTATTTCATATGTATTACTATCATATTTATATATCACACTAAATAACTTAAAAGCTAAAGTACGAGTACAAAACATTAGTAAAGAAGGATTATATCAGTAAACATTTACCCATGGTGTACTTTGTAATGGTTTTTATATTCAGAAAAAATATGATTGTAAAACATATTGTAATATTTTTAGAAGATTTTATCTTCTAACCTAAAGAGAAAATAATAATTCATATGGAAATAGTTCAATGATTTTATTTCCATAAGGTTCTTATAGATGGATTCCTATAAAGATGAATTTTCTTCTCCATGCCAAAATAAGAATCCTTTTAAACCAATTACAACCATGCCAAAAAAGTCAAATAAATAATAATATATATTATGGGAAAATTTACAAATATTATATTCCAACTAACGCAAAATCTTTCTAATTCTCTGCATCTTGGTTTAGTTCTTGTACTTTTTGCAGATTTTTACTAGTCAAATGTTTTAACGTACCTTTGACGTACACAGTAAAATAATAGTCAAATAGTGCGTTCTTTCCAATAAGTTGTGGCTTCATTTCCTGTTAGAATAAAAGTGTAGTATGACCGTTGCAGGTATCTATGTGTCTATATGTAAACTTCCTGTAAGAGATAAGTAAACTGCGCAATTTACTGTTCATTTGGAACTCCTTTCCTTTTAATTGATATGCTAGTTTTTATTTTATTACACAGTTCCATCGTTTTAACATAATTTTTATGATAAGGCTTATTTATTTTTGTCATTTACAAATAGTTTTAATCATTCTGTCATTTTGAAAAACTTATTAATTTATATTGTATTTTTATTTTATTTATTTAGTGATTCAAATTAAGTATTCTGTCAATAGTTTACATATTGTGCAAACTAAAGTAGCTTTGGAATAATTTTTGTAAGTAACTATTTTAAGAACTTTATAAAACCAATAAGTATTTTGTAAAGTTATTGTTATTTAGTAATTCTATTCTGAACACAAAAAGTTTAACTCCACTATTTTTTAAGCAAATGTAAGATAACATTTCTAGGGCCTACGGAATGGTTAAACACAGTGAGCATTTTTAAATTGTCTTTATTGACTGATTGAATTGATTGGTTTACTAATATCTTGTATTACAAACCAGCTTAGTAAATATAATTTCAACATAATCGAAACTTTCTTCCGCAATAAGTCTACACTCTGGTGAGTAATTTGAAACAATCCATAATGGTGTTATATATTAGTTTTGAAAATATAACAGAACATTCAGGTGAGTGCTTTGGCAAAATGGAGTGCACATAATCGATTGTCCTACGAAAGCATGATTTGCTTGTACTTAAGGAAGCATTCCAGTTATATATATATATATATATATATATATATATATATATATATATATATATATATATATATATATATATATATATATATATATATATCATGATATCACACATCTAATATGCAGTTGAACCCTCGTGAAAAACTTAGGCGAATAATACAGAAGATGCATAAATATGAAATGGAGAAATTTCTTGTTCATTAGTTGGTATCAATTCGTTCAGGCAACTATCTTGTTAGTTTTCTTGTACAAAAGCAAGCACGCAGTACATATACTAGTATATTACAGGATAAACGTCACTTTGATTTAACATAAATCTGTATTCGAACAAAATTTAAAGAAATGACGTGGAATAATGGGTATAAAAACAAATAACTATACAAACGGCAAGACTCTTCGTAACTTGTACAATATAACGTCTTAACCTCAGGTGGTTAATTTTGCATATATTTTTGAAAAGGCACTTATACTCGTACGTAAAAAATAAATATAAAGCAAAACCTATTTTTGTTCACTTGAAAAATGAGGAAATCCGTAATTAGGTTTCACTTTCGTGCTGCTTCCTAAGTTAAAGGATAATCAGTATGGCAAGACTGGTAGGATGGCCGTCTCTTACTGAGATGTCACTGTGAGGGTTAATGGGCTCTATCTCTGTCACGTCTCTTTGGAAAACGCTGTCTTGCATTTTCTTACAGCCAGCTTCAACGTTAAACACCACCCACTCCAGGCATCCTCCGTAGTAATATAGCACAGTTCACAAGCTTTTTAAACCCAACATCTCAATAGCTCAATGATGTATCACTGTGGTATATCCATTAGGTTGTATAGATTTAGGAGACACGTAACTTTTGTTGCAACTCAGTTCACCTATAAACCAGGCAAATTAACTCTCCTATAGATGTACAAAAATTTCCAACTAAATATATCTATGTAAATAGATGAAATAAGTTAAAAACAGCTAGGTTGAAGGTGTTTTGCTCTGTGTGTTAAATCAAACTAAATATAATTTCATTTTGACCGTATTGTATTTCACCCTTAACATTTGAAATAACAAAATAAACGATCCTAAGTTCAAATACTCTTGGTCAATATTGCAAAAGATGTAATGAAACATATTACGAAAATAGTTGTTAATATTTCATTGGAGCCATAAATTATGTTGAGAAGCCTGTTGTACAGGTGACGGAAATTTACGCAATCAAGAGTGAGGAATCATGCAAAATTGGGACAGCCGAGCGATGGTTAGAAGTATAATGGTACGTATATGAATAGTATAACGAATTTTTATAGATATCTGCATCATGTTAAAGATTACGTTATGAATGTATGTATACATTTTATAAACATGTGTATTGTGTACATATCAGCTTGGCTTCAAACGTAAATATATCTACGTGCCCGTTCCATATTAATAGCTATTATATCACCATATGTACGAAAGATTTGTAATACAGTAGATGTATTAGTTAAGCGACGCGTTAATGTCACCTAAAATACGTGAGTTAATTTTTTTATCAAAGTTATGTGTAATGAAACAACTTTTGTCGTTTACACGTAGAAGTTACGTTACTAATGGGCATAAACTACGTAAAAACGATATTTTTTAATAAGGTATCCAAGTATTCGTATTCAAAAAGATTGTTCGTTAGTTTCAGTAACAGTGACTGCCGGGAATGGTCACAGTTTACGCTATGGGACTTAGTTGAAAGTATAATTCTCTGTTTTTTTAGATTACTGGAAGTCAGATCCCGCTTATTTCACTGTAGTGGTTAACATTGAGGTAGATAATAGTTTTTTTCCAAAACTATTCACAAATTATTGCATAAGTATATAATAAATAAAAATATACTTATAAATCAGAATAGTTGTTTTAAACATCTTACCGTTCATTCAGAGTTTGCAAACTTATATGATCTGAACGAGACTCATTAGTGCGTAGTTTGTATTGTGTGACAGATACCAACATAGTACAATTTCTGCTCATCGTTAAAAGTTTAACGAGCGTGAGTTATACATTGTGCAGCTATGCAAACTATTACTGTGGCTTATATATTTGAACTATAACGTTTTCGTGATAATGAGGGATTTATTTATTACTGACTGGTATATAAAATTAAACGTAACGGATGTGATCATAGTGAAAATACATGATATGGAAAATGAAAAATTATAAACCCATTAAAAGAATTTACTAGTAACAATAATGGCATACCGTATCCTTTAATTGGCAATACAGAACGCAGTTTTATTGATAATAACTTGCTTTCATCTAAAAAAGTTAACGAACTAAAAACAATATGTATGCAAACTTTCAAAGCAAAAAACTGAAACGGCATTAATAAATAAAGTCTCTTTCCATCTAAAAGCTAGATGTATCTTTCAATGGTTTGTATAGAATTGGTTACAGTATTTATTTTCAATATAAAATAAAACAACTAACGGGCTGAATTAAAACAGCTAATGGTGCTTATAAGGATAACATTCAACTGTATCGTTTTTTCTAAATTCAACTGGTGCAACATATATTCATTAATTAATCCATTTCCTACTAAATAGATTTAAACTAAATACCCGGATTTATATACGAAATAAAACATGTATCTTCAAATCGTTGATAATATGTTGTAACTCTTAAAAAACACTTTAAAAAGCATACAATTCAGTGTCAATAATAACAAATAAAGCTATAAACACATGAAAGGCAACAGTAACATGTGGTATTTTAACAAAAATATAAAATAAATAATGTATCTTAAAATTAGTGAATACCAATCATTATTCATTAGCTTTGTCAAATATTGAGTGTTACCGGTGATTTTGTTTCTAGAGTTAATATAATCAGACCTAATTATATCTTTTATAAACCTATATCTTATCAAAAATTTATTATTATAATTTTGAATTTTCTTGATTTAAATCAGAGAAAATGATTTTAAAATTTAGATATTTTTAGTGCATATAAGTAAAGACATCTCATTATTTATTCTTGTGCACATTTGACTGCCTTATGACGTTTTATACACGATCGAGTTAATATACCGAGCTTAGAGCGTAAATGTAACGTTGCTATAGTGGTTAGGGTTTTTCAGTCTATATTTTTTAGTCTCTGATGCTGAAACGATGTGAAGAGCTAAGTTTTAGTTTGTTCCTATGTGATTTTTTAATCTATCTAAACGATCAGTATTCAAGATTACAGGGGGCACGTCTGTGACATTGTAAAATTTCAGACACTGCTCTGAAAGGAAGGGGAATGGACACTAAACCTAACATTCACTATCTATTGTAAATAAACATTTTGTTTAGACGATACCTCAAAATCAAAACTTACCTATTTGAACTTTCAAAGTTATGGTAAAACATTCATTTTTATATGGGGAACACTGAGTCGATGATAGTGAATTTTATTCAATGGAATTTTTGTTACCTTTAACGATATTTTACTTTTATGTTATGATTAACCAAGTTTTCAACTATAAAATAACAAAACAAAAATAATTCTTCAAACAAACTAAAATCACCTATATGAGATTTAAACCTGTGACAACACATTCATCCAAAAATTCATAGCTGCATAGTGTGATGTTTTGTAATAAATTATTATTTAAACACTGCTATGTATCCCAGTTAGTTTAAAAAAACTAAAAGTATCATTAGAATCGATTTCTCATAAAAGACTTTAAATGTAAGTATAAAATGTTAAATGGAATGTTATTTTTAATCTGTTACGTCACACCATTTGTTGCGTTACAGGCTTTACTGAGATTCCTTGCGAAATTTCAAATATAAATCTGATTTAATTCTGAAGATGTCCTGCGAGCAGATTACAATCATACAGAACAGGAATTTATCCAAAAATAAAAGACATGCACAAACATACACGAAGTTTTTCTCTATGTAGGCATAAAACTTCATGAAAAGATTGAAATCTCCGGATAAAATTATTATTTACCTACCCTGTCATATAATAACATTTTTTCACTATTAACTCATGTTCTATAACGGTGTTCAAGTAATGACAGTTGTTGGGTAAGTAGGGAGGCTGATTCAACACAAGGTTATGTTAAAATTCACATTATACAATTTTTTTGATTGACTCTATGAATAAGTTTGTAATAAGAATTTTACAAATTTATTTATTCCATAATTATTTCTCACTGTAATCTTGTTATCCGTAAGATCAACGAAAATATATTCGCTGAGGGTTAGCCAAAACCCATGGAGTGACATACACCTTCATCGTACTGAGTGTTCTTTACATTTCAATGAAGCTTTCAATCGAGTAATATTCGAATCCGTTGATCATGGATATCTTTAGACCTTCCACTAGAATCTATTGTTCTGAGATGAAGTTTAGTATTTATATATTGTCTCAATTTTTTTACATATAAGGAGTATAATTGACAACTATATTAGCCTTAGATATTCTGTCGTTTATTTTTAACGCTAATATTCTGTAACATGTTAAATTTAAATGTAAAATATATTAAAAAACCTTTATTTTTATTTTTATGCCAAAATACATATTTATTCTTATAAAGATACTGCAAAAAAATCAACCGTGTTACTCTTTATGAGTAAGCTAATTGAAATGAAATACAATACGGGTGGTAATACATTATTTTGAATTTATAAGCTCCTTTTTCGTTCTCAGCAAAAACAAAGAGAACTTGCCAAATAAACCACATTTATCTCCCATAAATGTTTTTAACTGATCTAAAGTTTGTTCTTGCCCCCAAGTCGTATATTATTAAACGTGTTAGTAAAGTTTGCAAACCAACTTTATACAAGATACATACGCTAAAGGTACTAGCTCCAATAGTACTGTTATGCCTATGTATAATATTGTATAGATAAACAATAATACATACAAAATATTGTATAGATAATGAATAACATTAAACTAATAGCTAATAATAATAGATTAAAGATTAGGTTATGTAAAATTTATAAATGTTATAAGTATATTTTACAAAACCCATTCCATAACAAGATTATATAGTCTCTAAGCCTCGCTTTATATCATTAGTTATTGCACAAGTGGACATAGATAAGGACGGACTACTCTTTTATTTTTTTAACACTAAATAAGTATCTATGTCACTTTTTTCAAGTATTTAGGTCCATTACGTATAAAACTTATTGCAGAATTGGCCAGTAAGACAATAATACTGATGATCATAACATTTGACTTTCGGAGAACAAAGTCAGTAGGGTTATTGCTTTCGAAAATAGTAACATATGTACATAAGGCTCTGGGACCTTTTTCTGTCAGTAACAATATTTAGAGGAATAGACAGACTGAATAACATTAAAAGTAAAGTGCTACGGAACTTTTATATAAAATCGATATTATAGAAAAAAATCAATACCTTTAATATGGTACATTTGTGTATAATGCATTCTAAATGACTATATAATATTG
Organism: Homalodisca vitripennis; assembly: GCF_021130785.1. Taxonomy (NCBI): domain Eukaryota; kingdom Metazoa; phylum Arthropoda; class Insecta; order Hemiptera; family Cicadellidae; genus Homalodisca; species Homalodisca vitripennis. The sequence goes on from NW_025779869.1 coordinate 31,961, forward strand.
TAAGTTTTAACATGCACTCTGGTCTTTATAAACAGAAATATTGCTGTTTCCAACTGAGACTAATCCGTAGTAGTTTACAGCCCTAATGGGGTTAGTGCGGACTTGGCCGGAGGTATCTGAGCTTAACTGCGTACCGACTTGCTAACACCAAACTATATGGTCAGGAAAATGCTATGGATTTTTAATATATCGATAGTTCCCCATTATCATAACAGCGAGAGTAATACATCCACACAGAATGTCCTTTGTAGTAAACATTAGTATTCAGGAAGTAAAATCTGGGCTCCTGTGCAATATTATTAATAAATTACTTTATAAAGCAATTATAATTATTGATTTAACAATACAGACAATTAGAACCAACCAAATTTAAAATAAATTAACCGTGTGGGTTATTTTTATGTGCATCTTTTAAAGATAAATACGATTTGTTTTCTATGTGGTAACCAAAATTAAAAAGCCACTTTGTCTAAATTTTTAAGGCATGTTTTTACGTTTTAAATGCTGGAAGAAATGAACTATTACAATTTATATACTTTAATGCATTTACTTTTAAATTTAATACCTTTGGAGCTACTGAAATAGTAATTTATATTCTATTAATATAATATGTAGGCTGTTAAGTGCAAGTGGTTTTAAATTTTCTATGGACTAGAGTTGGACTTCAAAAGCTGTATATGTTTAATGGTCTATTATTCTAATTCTTATATTTTTGGCAAAATAAAATAATATGAGTTAATATTTTTGTTATTATACTCGTATGTTAGATTGTTCATTACATATTAGTTGAACCTGGATGTAAATTTCTGCATTAGAAACTGCATATCAGTTACAGTTTTTAAACAAACACTACACTTCTAGTTATCTCGTTGCACCAGTCGTAATTAGTAAATAAGTTCAACGGTTTACACGCCTAGAAACATTGTTTACATTTAATAGGGTCAAATGATTCCAGCTGTGGAGTCTGCTAAGTAAAGAATGATCGAATGGATATCTTAATTACATGTAGTCTATTTAATAAAATTCTATCAATATTATGAAAAGAAATTAAAAGCCATTCTAGGAAATGAAAAGCTGAACGGTATTCAAATCATTCAAATAAAATATTATAAAACTTAAAAATCTCAATTTAATTTTATAATAATAGTGTCTACTGTATCTATATTCTTGGTTTAAAATAGTACCTAATGTGTTCTGCTAAGTGGAAAACTACACTGCAATCAATATCCATGAAAACTCTATGCGTTTTTATTTTTTAATCACATTATGACATTACATGTGATTTGTTTCTATCTCTCTGTTTCACAGAATTTTGCGTTCTAATAACATTAAATGTCTTGTTTATGCCAATCTGGTCTTGGTAACATGTATTACATAGAAATTGCAACATTAAAGTGTTCTTTTGTGACAGTATTATAAAAATGTAGAGATTTTTTTTATTTACATCGGATGCATCCCACAATAAACGCTAATATTTTAAGGCACATTATGTTCCAATTAATGGATTTTTAGTTTTTAAGTATATGTTTCAAATGCTTTTTAAAAACAATTATTCAAGTGCAATGTAAATAGAAACTAGACTGAATCTTGAAATATACTTTGTGATGAAGGAATTTAAGAAAAAACCAATACCTCATATTTAGTAAAAGTCTGATAACGGGAGGAACTGTGAGTCCAGTAAATAATTCTCAGTTCACTTCACACAATCGCTGCGGTATCTCAATGATCAGAGCTTCACTTTTGTAAATATAGAGGCATTATTGTTCAATAATGTTTATTTGCATTAAAGATGATTATATACATAACGTAAATATTGATGAAAAGCTAAATAAGGGCTTACAATATTAATGAAATATTTCCTTTTTAAAAACGCTATATGTGTACTTACCATAGAATGTAGAATATTACAAAATACGTAATAAATAAATGAAACAAACTGTAATTTAAATGATTCTTGAAATGTTTTAATGATTAAATATGAGCCAACTCCTATTCTGTTATCCTAAAGAATTATTGTAAACTAATTAATATTTTTATTAAAAGGATATTTATATAGTTTGCAAACCATCAAGGAATATTTAAATAATTATTTATTTCCATCTTAATACAATATCGTGCCCCTATTAAATTAATTCCCCAAAGTATTGTAATAAAATTAATGATCCTAATATATTGTTGCAGAGTTAAACATATTTTTATTTAAGTAGATACATTCAATTATGTAAAAGGAGTATGACATAAAAGATTAAATACAAATAGCATGTACGGTTTTAAGCCCGTTGTAGCCAATGTTGTTCGCATTGGTCGCAAAAGTCTTGTGGCATGGATTGTCTTTAACTTGCTGCCCAGTTATTCAGCATCCCTAATGACTTTTTAAAGTTATGTAGCAGTTTAAGCATGTTTTAATTATATTTCCTACCATAACATTTAAGAGCCTTGATTGCTAATGTATAGAAGTGCACAACATTTGTAGCACGTCTTGAAATTTGTGTTCTTATATTTCAGTGAGAGTATGATAAAACACATCTTGTTTTATTGAGTGTTTTATTACAATATGTGTGTGAGCTCAAAAGGCTTAATGCATGCGTAAATGATTGTACAATGTATTGTGACGTAAAATACATAAATATATTTCACAACTCAGCGGGTTTTTTATTAAGCCCTTGAGGCTACTATATTTTGTATCGACTGTGAGTTACGACCAGGGGAAAGCTCTCACAGTTATACTTTGTGAGGTGAGTTTTATTCTCGGATGGATAATTTTGTTTGAAAGATCACGCTGTTTTGTCTGGAGAAATCTAGTATTTCTTAAGGGAAATTGTAAACACTTTTAATCGACATGAATCCTGTATCAATTAATTACTGGCAGAGAATATAGGACATAATTTAGTGGCATTAACAGTGAGGTTTCATTATTTTATATATTTGTTTGCTATGATATCACCGGTTATATCATTCGACCAACTATTTGACATAACAAATTAAAAGTTTTTTAATATCTCAATCTTCATATATTATTCTTTTATATAATTTGACTGTTGTTCTTTGAATTAGTAGTTAGACGTAAACTTCTCTATAAAGGTTTTTGTAATTAGAAAATGAATGTTAAATAATAAGTTTACTGATATGAGTAGACACTTGCCTACGTAGAACCTTATGACCTACAACGTAATCCTAATTTATACATACTATTTATTAAGTTGACGATTGAGCAGTGTAAAAATTAACTAACAATCAGCCTAATTAGCGTGGATATTACAGGAACATTTTATAATTTATCATAACAAAATAAGTAGAACTTATTACTTATTGTGTAAATTTCTCTAAATTTAAAACTCTAAAACCTCTGCAATGAAACCTTCTATGTTTTCTATAAAAACTTCACAAAAAATCCATATACATTGTAATAACGTTCATCCTCTTATAGAAAATGAAGGAGCTATCATTGAATGTTAATTACCCTGTGGGGTTTGATAGTGTTAAGTTTACATAATAATCAGGATTATAATAATTTAAGTTTTAAGTTTATCTTTTTCATTTTTGTAAAAGCAATATATGGTTGCATTGATTTAATATATACAGGGTGTATATTATGTCTGGAAACACCCAAATATATCCTTTAATAATTTAAATATAAATTTGAAACCTCTTACAATCGTGATAGAGATTGGGCATCTACTTTTTGGAACGATGTTTTGTTATGTCACACCAACGGGGGACGTCCTGCCGAGGGTATCGTGAATATTCTTAATGGAAGCCTATACCTTGTGATACATAATTTTAAAGGTAATAGCTTACTGAATTGAATGCCACAAACCGCATCTCAAGGGAATTATTCTATCAGAAAATAGAGCATTTTTAGTATTGAAAATTTACTGATGTTCAACAATGTAATTTTAACATGGTTCTTGCCACAAAATGTGTTACACTAATTTTTTAGCATTTTTTAAATGTTCAAAATTAAAATAAAATAAACAATTTATTTTTAAGCTGGTTTCATTAGTACAAATTTACCAGTTTTTATTACAATGAATAAAACTTATGAGTCACTTTCTCTGATTACTTATGAATCTGTACTTGGTGTTTTCCAGTCAGCAGGAAGGTTTAAAGAGACAAAGGTCACTAGCCTATGAGAAAAATTATTGTGTTATTAATCATCTGGTCTACAGGTTTCAGTTTGTTGAGCATGGAGCTTTCACTAGACAGGTCTAAGCTTGGGAATTACAAATGCACAAAGGTCATATCATTCCTGTCGAGTTAATCAGTGTCTCTGAAGCATTGCTGTCAACAAGTTATCTAATTACAGTAGTTTCAGTTTTTATTAGGCATTTTAATGGAATTGTCTGAAAGAGAACGAATTACTCTGTTGATGATGCGAGGATATGGCGATCGTCAAAGATCTTATCGGGAAGTTTGTAATTTGTTTAATGACACTTTCCCAGAAAGGAATCCCATAAGTGTTTCAACAATATCAAAAAACTATTGAGCGTTTTGAAATGACAGGGAGTGTACGTAATCGGCCAAAGTTGGGTAGGATACAATCTGCAACAGATGAAGAACATGCACTAGATGTTTTGCAAACATTTATTGAAGACCCACATACATCGCTCAGAAAAGCTGCACAGCAACATGATATGCACCCTATGTCTGTGAGTAAGATTTTGAAAATTAATAAATACAAACCATTTAAAGTTCATTTAGTCCAACAGTTAAGTGAGGATGATTACGACAGAAGAGTTGAGTTTTGTGAACTTGTGATGCGCAAATGTGATGACAATAGAGATTTTCTGACCAACATACTATTTTCTGATGAGGCAACTTTTTTCCTAAATGGCAATGTTTAACAGGCACAATTACCGTTACTGGGCTAGTGAAAACCCACATTGGATTACTGAGTCCCATTCACAGCAACCACAAAAACTGAACGTATGGTGTGGAATTTTAGGTAACAAAAATTGTTGGACCCTTTTTCATCAATGGAAATTTAAATGCCGAACTTTACTACAATATGCTCCAAAATGAAATAATCCCAGCTATTCAAATTGCATCAGGAGAATACTTTGATAATGTATGGTTTCAGCAGGATGGTGCTCCACCCCATTATGGGAGACAGGTAAGAGAGTATTTGGATTTAAGGTTTCCTCATAAATGGATTGGCCGAAGAGGAGAAATCGAATTATTGACTTTTCATTTAATATTTTCAATTCTTCTTTTATGTTTAAAACCACAAGTGTAAAAATTAAACCCTTTATTATCATTACTTTAAAGTTATTTTTTTACATGCTTTGAAGGAATGTTTTGGAGATTTTAATAATATTTAATTGTAAAAATAACTCTTAATAAAATTTAACTCTTAATTTAAGTTAAGTAAAAACATTATACACGCACATTCAATATTCGAACCTATAAACATTTTAAACTTGTAGTGAAGTAGTATTAACTCTACACTCTTGTCCTTTATACGTGTAAAATTTTCTTTTGTATTTAAATATTTTTTGTAATTAAGGTCAGTTTTTATTCTGCATAATATAATATTGTATACGTGCTATTTGGATTATGTTTATAATTCCATTGTGTTAATACCTATATTTGATCAGTATTCAGTCATAATCACACACAAGAATAAAATAATGCACCTATCAAAATACTCATTTATGAAAAAGAGTAGTACAAATCCATGAACTATTGGAAGCATACGAAATACACAAAATTAACCTAATGTGAGATATAGAAAAGAATTGACTAAGTGTATCCGAATTAACGTTCAGAATTGCTTTATATTTTCTCTTACACCCCACTGTTCATGCGAAAAATTTTCTCCCTCGTTTGTGAATCTATCTTCTTCATCTCCCTCTTTTCCTTTTTATAGGTAGGTTTTAGAGAAATCTGCCTATAGTAATTGCGCTGGTGACGGAATTTCCATGATATTTTATAGATTTTCTCCAAGCATGACCACCAGTAAGTAAGGGCTTATGCTATAGAACGCGAACTTATCAACATTTTAACTTCAGCAGTTTTAAATAAACAACCTAAATGGGACAAAATGCAGTGCTTGTGTATAGCTTGAATGAGCTCGTTAGTAATTCTTAACCAATTAAATATTTCAACATAGCGGCCATCGCATAGGGGTAATATTTATTTCTACTGCTTCCTATCATAAACCGCAAACAATTAATAAAAATATATTAGGTAATGAAAACGACGTTTATTTTTTTACATTTATCGTTATCTCTTACAGTTAAAAGAAAGCGGCGAAAATGCCTTTTTTATTCTGCAAACCTTTTTGTGAGAGAGAAAGTAACATAGGAAGAAAATATAGTCAAAGAGTGAAGAAGGAAAGTAAGGAGAGAAAGAAGACCGCAAAAAAAAGATGACGAAGTAAGAAAGAAAGGTGTTATGTTGATATAAAATAATATAATTATTAATCAGCCTCACATATTTTCTGTACTCATTCCCTCAAAAAAAAAAAAAAATATATTTATAGCAAGGCTAAGTCATAAATTTGGATGAGTCTTGTGCAAACTCTTTTATGAAGGTATCTCTTGATCCTTTGGTAATTAGTACAATAATAATTAAAGAAGGCGTTTATTTAAAAGAAAATTATCTGTTAGCATAATACGCTTAAACTGACCAAACATATGTACGGGAATTAATGTTTGCCTGTATGTCCTTCATACATGAAACTTTGTATGCATATGTATTTATCCACGTAGAAGGTTAATGAGAGTATGCCATTCCCACTGTTGTAACCCCCCACCAGGTGGCGTTTCAAAATATAAAAGTTATCAAAGCACCTGTACAATGTGCATTATATACTGCAATTACGAGACAATTACGAATATTAAATAGCCACACTATTTGAAAGCGCTAAGTTTGTATGTACATTAAAAAATAAAATTGTTCTTAAGCTTAAAGCTTGAGTGTTACACCACTTTAGAATAAAGCCAAATGTAGGTGTTCAATGGACATAATCATACACTTTAGACAGACTTTCTTGGACGTGGTAAGAAGGTAAACTCTACACTGGCGTTGGAAATATAATGAACTTGATTGATAGGTGTTCATAGACGGGAAAAGCTTATGAAAAGCCAGCGAAGCCGGGGGAAACATTTAGCTCGTTATACAAACAACATTTGTTATTAAAGTGTCTTAAGCTGTTTTGTAGCTTGGTCCCTTAACCATTACACAATACAGCGATGATTGAGCATATCAGCATCAGATTACAATGCACAGATAGTTCCGTCAATAGGCATTGATTTGCCAAGACCGCATTTGGGGAACAATAGAGACAAAGATCCGAGTAGATGTTGTTCTATTTTCAGCATAGACTTCAGAAGTACACTTCGATCGTTACTTAGGTGGCTAATGAACGGTGAATTACCACTCATTTTACTTCTAGATTAAAATAAATATTTACTAATTTGTAGTATTTTATATACATGATTTGATAGCTCCAAATATATAAATATAGACAATATTTTATTTAGTAGACATATTTAGATAACAAATAATTTGTTTGTGATATTCAAACTATGAGCAAAAAATGCATCTCTATGAAAGCAGAATATGCTATCAACGAATAATCCCATTCATAAACAGTGCCTTAAAATTATGAAAATGTAACTTTATAAAATATAAATCATCATTATATGTGGTAGTGAATTAATGATAATATTCTTGTTCTTGAATAATCTATTGTATTAACTCATAACTCATGCACACTTGGGTAAAAAAACTCCCAAAACATGTTTGAAGGTTGAAAAAAGGCAAATGAAAAATATGTCAAATAAAATCGAAAAAGTACCTAAGGTTATAGCAAAAGCTCTCCAGGCATGTGCTAACTGAATGTAAATCATTATTTGCCAAAAAAGAACTTTTTAAAATTGAAATTTTATTTGGTATTGGGACTGAAAATACAAGCATCTGAATTTGTTCAATTTTAAGGACGAAATTTCTCTTATTATTCTTTACAATTTGATTTTGAAGGGATAAAAACTGTAAAAAGCTTTTAAATCTGAATATATAGTGAGTATGAGTGTATTAAACCACTTAGATTAGAAATAATTAGAATAAGGGATTTAATTACATATGTAAAATGTAAACTAGTACTTAGGTAAACTAGTTGAACTGGAAAGGCCCTCAGTCTTCTTTTATATACAATAATAAACCTTTTCAACACTTTTTTATCTCTTTTTTGTACAATTTACATTTTAAATTCTAGGAAGGAATTCATCCTCAGGTACTATTGAGTTAAGGTAAATTATGAAAATAAATAATTAAAACCAAATTGTCCCTTATTTTTAACTACCTTTGTGGCTAAATTTGTTGTATTTAATGTTATATTTATGTGACCAATGTATATTGTTTTTAAAAGTCTATCGGGTAGTAAATTTGTTGTTAGAAAATCTTCGTCATTTAATATTATATTATGATTAATTTTGGCACTTTTGTAGATTTCAAAATGTTTCTAAAGTTGACAATAGACGACTATTTTTTGCATGTGTGTGAAATTTCATTATTGTTTTCGATGTTAGTGTATGTATGGCAGCTGTTATTTAAATGGTTTTCATATTTTGAAATTTGATGATGTTTTCAATGCTTTTATTATGTTCATTAAACCTTATTTATTATTAAGGATCGGCCCGATTTGTCCAATATAGTAGGATTGACAATCATTGTAATTAAATTTGTATATTCAACTATTGTTGAATTTTGATTTTGATTTTTAAATTGCTTTTTTTATTAAAAATTCCGAGGTTGTTCGAAGTTTTTAAAGCAAATTTATTATCCTTGTTTATAAAATGATTTGTTAATTTTGTGGCAATGTTTACCAAGGTAGTCTGAGTGAATGTATTTGATACCTCTTTCTTCTTAATTTTCTTTATTTGTATATTTCTTAAGTAATACATCAATAATGTTTTGGTTTTTTATCCATTATTTTGGCCTATGAATTTAATAATATTTAATTCTTTGTAAAAACCTATTAGTTTTCATTAAAATTTTTTTGTAATCTGTCGATCATTTATTTGAATGCAGCCATTCTTTTGGTGATGTTGGTGATTCGATGAGGAAAGGAAATAACGAAATCTGTGTATGTCGGTTTACTGTAAATTTGAAATTGTGCTTTCTGATGATCTTGGTTAAAGTCAAATCAAGGTAGTTTACTGCATTATTTTCTTAAATTTCACTAGTAAAAATTTATATTATGATGAATTTGATTTAAGTGTTTTTTTTACATGACTATTTGTCATTCATTTCGTTTTAAATAGACATAATATGTCTATTTATATTATGTCTATAATATTATTATATCATCAACATATCTTCAATAATAAATTATATGTGTTAAATGTTTGTTTTTTATCTCTTAGCATGAATTGGCCTTCTATGTTGTCAAGGAATATATCAGCCAATAATCCAGAATAGTGGCGATCCCATTGGTAATCCTTCATGTTGTATGTAGTAATTGTTGTTAAATGTAAAGTAATTTTGTTTTAGAGTTACTTTTGTGGGTTAAAGTATTTCTTCCAATTTTGTGTGCATTCAGAATGTTCTGTTAAGTTAAATTATTTTAAATTATAACCATTGTTTCTTGGATCGGAAACTGTGTATATCAATTTGCTATACCGAAGGATACAAACTTACTGTTGTTGGGTATCTATATAATTAATTATGCTTACTGAGTCAATGCTGTTTTTCAGTCTTGTGTCAGTTTTGAATTTGTAATGTTCTTTAATTTTGCTGTCCAAGTATTTTGCTAGATTTTAAGAAGGATCATTTTGAAAATTTACTAGTGGTCTTATTGGGCAGTTTTATCTTTGTGAATTTTTTTGGCAAACCTTTGAGGATTGGTGCAGAAGGTTTCATCATTTTTTAAATTCTGTTTTTTGCTATTCGAAAAAAAACATAATTTATTTTGTTTATGCATTGCTTGAAATCTTTTTTGAAAATATTTTGTAGGATCATGATTTAGTTTTGTAATATTGTTATCAGCTAAACGTATAACTGAAATATCATTTTCAAATTGTTTGTTTTATTGATTTGATGCTTTGCCAATCATGTTTGTGTTGTAATTTGTTCCCTATGTTAAGGTTATGACTTTTCTGAATTTGTTCTATCGTTCGAACGCATATCGTTGTGTGTATATATTATATATATATATATATATATATATATATATATATATATATATATATATATATATATATATATATATATACAGACATGGTAACAAATATAGAATATCATTGTTAACTATTGTTATAGTTTGGTCACATAATTTCAAATTAAGTAGCATAAAAATTACATTATTGAATAACTATTGTTAATAGTGTAGGAATTGGTTTTAAATTAAATTCTGTTCGATAATCAGAAATATCAATAATGGATTGTGATGGTGGCCGATTATTACACTTCAGCCTTTAAATAACTATAATATAATTCGGATTGGTCATTTTAGTAGTTTAGATAAGCTATTCAGAAATATCTATAATTCGATTGTGATGGTGGCCACTTATTATATTTCAGCCCTATAGGGAATACTTATTTAGTATTTTAGATAAATGAAATTCTGTTAGCCAGTTCCGACACTACACTGTAATTTTAAATAAGTATGATGTTATTCGGTAGTTTAGATAGACTAATCAGATATATAAAATAATTCAATTGTAATGGTGGCCGCTTATTATACTTCAGCCTATTAAATAACTATAATCTAATTCGGATAGTAGATTAGATAGGCTATTCAGAAATATCAATAATTCGATTGTGGTGGAGGCAACTTATTATACTTCAGCCCTGTCGGAAAACCATCTAATTTGTTTGTGTATACTCCTGAAGGATTAACAAAAAATATTGTACATTCAATGGCATTATGAATAATTAATTTGTAAATTGAAAAAATATACGTTATAAAAATTAGATATTTAAAATTAACAGTATAGCCTAGTATCGGAACTGGCCAATAGAATTTAATTTAAAACCAATTCCTACATTATTAACAATAGTTATTGGGTAGGGTACGATGAGCGGACTCGGTATTTTATGATCGAAGAATGTAGGTCTTCGATACCTAATATTCGCATCTCAAATCCTAGACTATCAATCGTTATAAAAGTAATCTATAGTCCTCAATAACAATCATATGTTTTATATTAAAATATCAATGTAATATTTACAGTGATCAAACAAGTTATTATAACAAAAATTAGGAAAACTGAAGTCTACCATATTTGCTTCTCTCACAGTTACAGTTGTTTCTTTCCCACAAATTTCACACAATGGGGTTTTCGGTACGAGTCCAACATGCTGAAGCCACAAAAACAATTTATTTTATTTATGTTTTATCATCTTTCAAAGCAATGTCGTGTAGTTTTCTAAAATAGACTGCCATTTTTAATAATTAAAATTGTTTATGTAAAACTGAAATATTACCCTACGTGTATTATTTTAATGTTTTACAGCTGTTGATATAGACTATTTGAGTTAATAATTCAAAATAATTAATCAGTATCGATTGATTATACCGATGGTTTATGATTAAGTAATATCGTTTGCCAATTTCGATATAAAAAACCGGGTCCGCTTATCGTAACCCTACCGTAGTTATTCACACATGTGATTTGTAATGCTACTTAATTTGAACTTATGTGACCAATTTTGACTGCAGATTAAAAATTTAAATTACAACAAATTATTTTAAATCCAATTAGTTAAAAACTTGATTATCTAAACTTTTAATAATAGTTATTCACACATAGAAACACAACCTTTTGATTTGTATGCTACTTAGGTTATTTGAGGTTATGCGACCAATATACTCACTTAATTAAATTTGCAAAATGAGTTCAATTACTTCAATAAATAACTATAGTTTTTTAAGCACTTCAAAACATCTTCAATCTCTATTAATGTATTATTACAATTAGCACTTAGCACAATAATTACACGATGTTACAAAACAACACACAAATCTGATAGCAGCACAAACTGTCGGGACAACCTGGAATTAAAATAGGAAAAACATTATGGCTGTGTTATAATATAATATTTACATAGAACAATTGGTGAAACTTCATCTTTGCCATTTGCATTACACTACTGATCAAGCACTTTACAATAACATTTTTCTAAATTTTAAATGTAAACAATTAATATGATTTCTGCCTCTTTGAATGAACTTCAGCTGAAAGTATTAACAGCTGTTAAGTAACAGTTCACTTTGTATTACGTGTCGTAGCGCAGTCTGGCGGATTCAATATAAAGCACTCCAACATCAACAATTTATTATTAAAAAAAATTAATGAAATAAACTATTTAAATTGGACAAAATTGTGAATCTAAACCATTCTCGGATCCACATGAAGACATACAAAAGTTTCATTAAAAATCGGTCCACCGGTTTAGGAGGAGTTCAGCCCCATACACACGCACACAAGAAATATATATATAAAGATATATAATATATATATATAAGTAGATATGAATATGCCGATTCTGGCTCACTTTTGGGACAGTCAGAAAATCAACGGAAAATACTGTTTAAAGGACAATAAACTAATCTGTAAACTCACGAATGAAAAATTAACCGAATCTATAGCTGTTTTACTGTTCATTGTAGGCTTCTAATTTCTTAAGCTATTTTAATGAAAAAATCCAGAAATCTTAATGAAAAATCTATAAACGGAAATAATGAAATTTGCTAACATTCGCTCAACAGAAATCTAGAATTTTACTGAATTTCTTTAATATCGTTCTTAATCACATCATAGGCTAAAATTTCTCAGAAACCACAACAACATAACAAATCGCGTTTGTAACAGCATTTTGAAAATCCATATTGATAATTATATCGTTCTTTGAAGCAGAAATATTTGTCAAACTCTTTGTTGTATCAATGACATAAATAGGTCTATTCGCTAAAAATTCTTTAGGATTAATAATACATTTCCATATTTTTGTAGTAAACTTTCTTAAAATCTTGATACATCTTGATACATGATTCTGAAAAAGACCTCCTGAAATGTTTTAAATTTTGTAATTCATCTGGATAATAAGAACCGTTCAATTTTAACTCTGATATTTTTTAACATTCAAACTATAAAACTTTGAAGGATTTTTCTCTTGATTATTCTGTCTATCTGTTTGAAAACCTATTGATAACGAACTTGGGATTGAAGATATTTCTATAAATATTTGTGATATCGAACGAATAAGTTGTTCCGGAAATACCTTTTTGCTCAATACATTGCCAATCTAGAAAATTAAACGTTATGTTTTGAGATTTTATAATTTCATCAATCAACTGAATTTTACTCGTGGTTTTGTAATAAATCCATCGGAACTCTAATGAAAAACTCGTTAATTGTAATTTTGCCATCAACAGGCATAAACATTTCCAGTTGCAGTCTTCAGAATCACTATCATCGTCTTCAGCTCTTATGAAACTAATGTAAAATCCACCTTTATAGATCAGAATAGTAACATTTTCAAAGAATCCTAAGCCGAAATGTGCTAAAATCAACCGACCGCTTCAAATTGTCCAAATTTAAAAGTTGATTCAAAACTGTTTGAAAATACATCACTTTTGGAATAACAAATGGTTCCTTTAATAGTGCTTAAATTGACCACAGTTTTCGACTTCTTCTATCAATTTATTGTGTTTTCTTACTTCAATCTTAGAAAATAAAAACGGTATAAAATTATCGATTAATCTAACATTATCAGTTCCAAGAATATGCTTGACCATCTTGTTTTGTTAAAGTTCCAGAAATATAAAACTGGAAGTTAGAGACTGAGCAAAAGTTATTCTCCAAAATCAATATTAAACTCAGTTCTTTTATTCGGTTCATTCAAATGTTGTTTACTAATTGGATAGAAATTTTTTAAAACTCCGCCCTTTCAATATCGCCTGAATACTTTTTGTAGTCCACCATTTAATAAGAGAAAATTTAGAAATTTTAAACATCATGTATAAGTCGATAAGAAAAGATTTTAGTCATTTTTTAATGATCTACTTCGTCATATTCAGGATTCTGTTCCTTAAATTTTGCGATCTCGGTCACATATTTCAATAAAATCTGCACAGGATAGTAAACCGCTATCTATAATATTGTTCCAATCAACTGTAATCTTTATTTTCATCCAAAAACTTTATACTCAAGTGTTGATAGAGGCAAAGAACAGACATATGATCTTTTAATTGATAATGTATATTTTCTTGAATGAACTCTGGGGACAGATTTTGATATTTTTGCAATGTTATACCAATTCAATTTGTTTACGTATAATCTCATCATATCTTCGGATAATTCATATTTTTGAGAAATGTCATCCCAATGTTCTTTTTTCAAATCTCTTTCGTGTTGCATTATAAAAAGATCGAAAGCACTGTAATGTCCCGCCATCTCTATTTATTAAGAAAAAATTTCAAGTTTTTATAAATTGGCTCTTTTTTGCGTTACATTCAGCACATTTTTCCAGAAATTCTTTTAACTCCATTGATATTTGCGTAATATTTTATAATCATTTGTTGCAGTTTTTGCCTTACAACCTCCACACAATATATGAGCGCCATTTTATAAAGGAGAAATTTTGTCATCATAGCTGCCTAATGCATTAAATCTGATGTCGATGGCTCTAAAACTTATAACAACATCTTCTTTAAATTTATTAAAGTTTTCTTCTAATTTTTGAAATTTGACAGCATAAGAATCATTGTATTCAACAAATTTATGACCAATATTCTCAAAAGTTTTCGTAGCATCTAAACTAAACTTATCAAAAGACTCTTTAAATCTAGTAAGTTTTTCATTAATTTCACCAACATCGTCTACTGATCTTTTACTTCTTTCATCAAGTTTTTCATAGACTTCTGTTGTAAAATCTTTAACATGCTGTTTATGATTCTCATAATTTTGTTTTAGTTCATTAAACATTTTAATAGGATCTTCTAATTGAATCATTACAACAACATCAAATGGATTAAATTCCTTTACTAACACCGCTAATTCTTTTTCCTTTAAAATCTAAGGCATTTTTAACATTCGGATCATGTAAATCAACAATATCGATTGTTTTCTGATAATTTTAGAGGTTTTAAAAATTTGTTCTTTAACAACAACATCATGTTTTGTCAATACCAGGTCGAACACCGACAATTCTTTTTTTATTAGCCAAACTAACATAATTCTTTTTCAACTTTGATCGCTTCAGTAATTTTATCAGCTTTTTTCGATATGAGACATTAAATTGGTAAATAATTTTTTTTACAACCATCATCAACTTCTTTTTCCAATGTTTTTATTTTATCAGCAACACTTCATTTGAACTCATGAAATTTGCAAGTTTGTTATCATATTCTTGCTTTAAAAATCTTCAATCTCGACAGCAAACATATCTGAATCTGGAAGGTTTTTGTAATAAATTTTCTAACTTGTTATCAAAAACTCATTTCTCAAACTATCAAAATTCAAACTATTATCTACATTTTGAATAATTTGTGTTCCAAATACGTCAAAAATATTTTTGTGAATCCATATTTTATTAAGCAATAATTTGTTAACAACTTCTTTAAAATCTTTACCATTACTCAGTTCATTCAACACAAAAACACATAAATGACCACACAAATTGGGGGATCTTTATAGTCTTGAATCTGAGAATCATTGTAGTAGACGCTTGATTTTTTTCAAATATTTAATCAATTCTATAGGTGGTTTGTCCTCAATTCTTCCATACGAATCAAAAATAATACGCAATCTTATAATTTTTTATAATAACAAATCCAATGCGTTCCACTTCCCATAATCGAGTCTAAATTCACAATTCCACATTCAAATTTCTTAACTTTTTCAGGTAATGTATCTCTCATGAAGATTCCTCTAAAATGTTTAATATTTTTTCAGATTTCTTCCAATTTCCCCGAATGTTAAAGGTTTAAATTTTTTTTTCAATGTTTGATTTCACGTAATTCAAAGTTTTTTCATCTAATCCAGATTCCTGTAACATCTTCCAACTCTTTATCTAACCAATTTAAAATGTTTCGAACAATAGGAATCACATCCTTTTTAACGATTGGAGCAGCTTTAACGAACATAAGGAACAACATTTTTAACAACTGGAATATTTTCTCCAAAATCTAATAAATCTTTCAAAAGTCCACCATTTTTAAGTTCTTTCAACTGATTATAAGAAAATTCTATTCTGGTTCCTTTATTGTTTTTCTTATGTTTTTCGAGTTTATTGTATTGTCTATTTGTTAAAAAATATCTTATCTTCTCCATTTTTTAGTTGATCTATTTTAAATTGAATACTAACGGGTTATTTTTCTTCTTAAAAGCGGATTTTATTTTTTCCTTTCTGATTTTTTGCTGAAATTTACATTCACCTCCATTTATATAGTTAAAATTTCAAGTTCTCTTTCGATTCCCATTCCTAGTTTTCTCTTCAAAAACATTGCTCCAGCTGTTGGAAGCGCAACAAATCTTTCACCTAAACTAGCATCTTTTGATAAAAATCTATCCATTGCCTTATCTTGCAAAACTTTATCTGCGATATGTCTGGAATTTTGTGTCTCTATGTTTTGGCATAAAAAATATCGTGTTCCATAGCAGCTTGATCTAATTTATTTATAACCAGGATCTCCTCTTTTTAGTCTTTTTTTTCGAGTTTTGTGCCAGGCCCCAGATACTGATAAGTTGGTACGTGTAATTCAAAAGGTAAATTGTTGATAAAATCATTCAAAAGTCCGCTACCTTCAATCATAGATGAACTTATTGCCGGCAAAATTCGTTTTAAATATTTAATTCCATCAGGTTTTTCAATCATTTCGTCAAGTTTGTTCGAAATAAAATCTTTAAATTGCTTTCTTTTCATTCAAAAAATTGTTATTTCCAGCCTTCTCTTGAGCATAAATATAATTAATAATTCCATCGAGTTTTGTCAAATCGTCGATATATCTGTACTCAATCTTATTATCATTGTATTTTCTTACACCTGATCCTTCGATTCTTTTTTCCCAAATTGGTTTAATCAAATTGAGATATTTTTTACCTTTACTTGACTTTGGTTTCTTAGTTGATGGATCATTATTTTTGTAAATTGAGTCAGATTCCCATAAAATTTCTGTATACTTTTTTCAAATCTTCTTCAGAATATAAATTATCTTTTGGAACATCAGTGCCTGTTAATAATCTCCATAAACCTTGAGTTCCTTCATATGTTTTATCTTTAATAATGATATCATTATGTTCAAAATTAACGGGTAAATTTCCAATCATAAAACTTCTCTTTTTTCTGTCCCAATACAAACCAAATTTATCATCCTTTGCTCTAGGAAGAAATTTTTTAACCCAATTTCACCAATTATTATATCCGTTGTTCCAGGACTTATTGGTTCAACTATGGTAAGAGTCTTCAATGATTCGAGGTCCTAAATGGTGTTGTAGATGGTAATTTTGGCAATTCAAACTCAGATTCTGGTATCGAAAATATCAGCAAATTGTCGTACAACTGGAACCAAATTCAATTAAATTTTGATTATCGCTTAAAACATTTTCAATTTACCCTCAACATTTTTTATTGCAGATGTTACAGGTTTGATTAATTTTTTGAATAAATTCTTGTTCTTTTTTCATCAATTCGAATCTGTTCTTTAAATTCTTTGATTAATTTCTTTTCTATTTGATCAAGTTTTTTTTGCTTCTTCTGAAGTTACGTTCGCCATTTATTTAGGAAAATTTTGAAACGTAAACGTGGAACGTGGAAACGTGGAACGTAAAACGTGAACACGGAACGTAAAAACGTGAACGTGGAAACGTGGAAACGTGAACACGAAACGAGAACACGGAACGGTAAAACGTGAACGTGGAACGTGGAAACGTGAACAGATTTACCGTTTTTCAGTTGTTTTCATAATGTAAATAAAAAGTAAAGATAATGTAAAAATAATTGTAACAAATATTTTATCAAGTAGATTTGCCAGACCACTGAGCAGCATTTATATTAGAAAATTTATTCAAATATTTACCATTTTTAGGCTTCAAAGTTATAATTAATAGTTAAAAATCCATAGTCTATCTTTCCAAATTTTATCACATAATTCATTAAAGTGGTTAAAACTCATATCAGATCCCACATAAATTGTTGTAAATCTTTCTCGAATAGTGATCGTCTTGCTTAAAAACACACAACATATTCAAATTATTTCTAATAACTTGTTTATCAACCTTTGAAAAGCATTGGGAAAGATAGATACAAGATATGTTTTTTGTGACGGGACATTACGAAATATTCCTTAATAACGTCCTGATTTTCTAAAATACAGTCATCAAAAAACGATTAACGAATTGGGTTTACATTCGCCTTAAACGGAACTATGTCCTCAGAAGCATTATAAAAATGTGATATTTTTTTTGTTTAAGTTTTTCTCAATATTTTCAAATCTTTGTTGTAATTTTTTGTATACGTCTTGTTCTAAAGATTTACTAAAGACGTACAAATTGGAAATAAGGAATCAACCTATTGTAGATAAAATTCAATAATAAAGTTGTTTTTTTTCCACATCCACTTGAACCAACAAATTAACAATCTGATTGGTTGATCTTTCTTATTTTCTTCAAACGTTTTGAAGTTTTATCTGATCTTTTTGCTTTAAAAATTTTTCCATTTAAATAGAAGATTTTCATCTTGAAGCAACGCTTGCGAAAATGAAGCTGTTCAAGTTGACTTCAGAAAGCTCTAAATTAGTTTTAAACCTTGGAACATCCTATACACTTAGAGGAAGAATCAAATTATTTTATCGGTTTAAGCGGTTTTTTATTCTGACAATTTTGTAATAAATATTAGTGAAAGTTCTCCTTATTGTATAGGATTTAGTGAGAAGAAACATAACAAAATATTATGGTTTAAACAAAGGATATTATACTCTTCGATCAAATAAAAAAATTCCCTTAAAAATTATCTGAAAACATTCAAACAATCAGATAAATCTTTAAACTTTGACGAAAAACAAGTTTGTGAAATGCAAAAAAAATTATCTCTCTAATAAAATTCCAAATAAAATCACCAGTAAGAATAATGTTTTTCAGCAATTATTGTAGATTTATTAGGGTTTGTTCAAGAAACTATTGAGCCAAATCAGGTATATTTAGGAAATAAAACGCCAAAATTTAGACCGTTCGATGTAATTGAAGTACATTGTAATCTCGTTGAACCTAGTTTTGAAAATCATACGAACATCTTCAAAAAGAATCTGAAATTTTGTACACTTTTTTCCCCAAATGTTTGCTTATGGATCAAAAATCAGTGAAAAACCAAATGAAATCGATTATATTCCAATTAGAAAAAATATTAAAAGAATTCAAAAAATCGTTCTAACTATACAAGACTCTGAGGGAAATTTATTAAATAATGAGAGTAAAAACAACAATATATTTAAGATTGTCGAAAGAATGATGAATCAAGGGGGGAACGAATCGTTCTTACCTTCAAATTTTCAAGAAAACAACTTTTGAATGTTATAAATTACAAGAGTCCTATGCCATAGACCCTTTCAAAATCTTCATATTCTGAAATAAATAAGGTGGGTCATTCGATTGCCCTACCTTCTAACTTTCAAAAAAATACTATTTTCATCAATGAATCAGGACTTTATACTCAAAATAAAAATTGCTTGTTAAATTTTATTTCTATCTAAATGGAGTCAGTTGTAGACCTACTCAATAATCAACTAAAATTCAATAACAAACATATCTTTACGATTGTTGACGAAAACAATGTGATCTGGTTTAAGGCTAAAGACGTAGCAAAAATTCTAGAATATGAAAATACTATGCAAACGATCAGAATAAACGTTGACGAAGATGATAAAAACTTCTATTTTAATCTAAATATAAGGGGGGCTATAAATAGCTTACCTTCAAACTTCCAAAATAACACTGTTTTCGTTAATGAATCTGGACTTTATTCTTTAATTTTGAGATCGCATAAACCAGAAGCGAAATTGTTTTAAAAATTGGGTTACGAAAGAAGTATTACCTTCCATTAGAAAAATATGGTGAGTACAAACTCAAAAACGAAAATAAGCAGTTAAAAGATGAAATAAAACAGTTACAAATTTCAGGTCAAATGAAATCCTTGAAAATAGAGAATCAAGAATTGCGAATGGAATTAATGAAGAGAGATATGGTATGTAAAGATTTTGATAAGAAAAAACACCATGTTTTTGTGTTAATTAAGAAGAATCACATGTGGGAATATCCTTATTACGTTATCAGAGCTCAGAAACGAGAAATACCAAACCGATTAAAACATCTAAAAATAAATTATCCTGAATTAGAGATTTTGTTCATTGATGACGAACCAAATTCTATCAATCTGTATAACCAAAATGAAAGAATCTTTGAATCCTATATTATATACAGCCGCATGTGAAACCACTCACTCACTCACTCACTCACTGATGGATGTATACAAATTCTAACATAGTTCTAGAAGTGCTGGAAACTTGAAATTTGGCATGCAGGTACCTTTTGTCGTGTAAGCCATAACAGGAAAAGTCTGAAAACCGGACTTTTGGGTTACTACTTTAATAACCCGTCCAATAAAAAAAGAAAATTCCCAATATAAATCGCGCATTCTTATGACCCCTGCAGGCAGTTTTTTGTAATAAGCCGCGATAGCAAGGGCGAACCGTTAGATGGACTAGCTCGGATCTGACGAATAAAATTGCAATGGTCAGAGGTAATGGAGTTGAACTACAAAAAAGGTTCCAGTTGAACTTTTTTGCTCTATCTTCCACTGGTTAAGCGTACAAAACGCTCGAAACATTTGAGAATTCCAGAGATTTTTTCGATCAAAATAATGTTTCAGATCCCGAATAGTGGCCGAACCGTTTGGTCGTTTAGCTTCAAATCTGAATTGACCCATAAAAGTTAAAAGGCAAATTGCGCGATCTACAGAAAAGGTCCAGTAAACTTTTTGTCTTACTCTCTATTGGAGGTTTTGGCCCGAAAAAAAAAAAAAAACAAACAGTGATTTAATGTGGCAATTTTTTTTTGTAATAATTTTTACGTGAAAAGTTTTGTTTTTGAGGTCGATAGCGGGCGAAACCATTGGGTCGGAGGGCCCACACAAATTAAACAAAGGTTAGATTGATAGCGAAATGAAGTGATCTACATAAAAGGTTCAGTGACTTTTTAACTCTATCTCCATTTTTTTATGGCCGCCAAAAATGTGATTAAGTGAATTAGGATTTTTCTCTTTTTTCGGAAATTTTCGCCTACAACAATTTACATTCCGGGCTTGATAGTCGGCTAAACTATTGGTTCGTAGCTCAAAAAAAATTTTTCATTGGCGATTTCTTAAGGAAATGGAGCGTGATCCCTACCATAAAAAGGTTAAGTAACATTTTGCCCTATCCTCAACGTTTTTGGCGCGCAAAACGCGTATTAAAGTTTTGATTTTTTGAGGTTTACCGTGAGATTTTGTTTTCTGGGCTCCATTGTAAACAAAAACCCTTAGTTATAGTCCGGGATTAAAAAATGTGATTTTAATACAAAATTTTTACCGTTCTACAAAAAAAGGTCCAGTAAGCCTTTTGCTCTACCTCCATCGGTTTGGTTAATAAATGTCAATATTTTGTAATTTTCGAACCGTTGAAAAAAATATTGTTACTGGAGTCCATAGCTTTGGTTGAACCCGATTATGCTAGCTTAAACTATCAAAAAACTTTTATAAACAGCGTCATTTTGGTCGGTTTCTTAACAACACAAAAAAGTTAGCTTATTCGTTTGTATATCTTACTTGTAAGCCTGTTACAACACGCTCGCAAAGGCAAAATATTTTTTGTAATTTGGGCATTTATAGGGGTTTTGCCGTTTTTTCGGACTAAAATTTGTGTAATTTCGTATATGAGTGAATCCAAATTGAGTTTGTATTACTAAGTAAACACCGAGTGTACTAGTTAAACGTGTACTAGAAGCACACAACTCCATTAATTGGCTGAGCGTTAGCGAAGTTCAATAGTAATTAGGGACAGAGTGAGATTTTATTTATTTTTGCTTTACAAACACAAAAAAACTTACTCTTAATCTAGAGGCAAAAGTTGTGGTAAATTAAAACCCCCCCTGATGTGTTACCCCCCCCCGGTATCATTTAAATCCCCCC
>NW_025779870.1:0-35000 GCF_021130785.1 Homalodisca vitripennis
CGGGCGTAGGATCCGTCGGTATAGATTATTTTTAATACCGAACTCCAAGACCTTCACGACCAAAGAGCTAAGTACTTTTGACTGAATTATTAAATTTTTCTAAATTTGAAATTTGAAAATTTAAGAAGTGAATTATTAATGTTGAAATTGGAATTGAAATTTGAAAATTAACGATCAAATTTCTGATGTTGAGAGTGAACTAATCTTATATATATAAATTGTAAAAGGAGTTAATTTATTTAAGTCGAACGTAAAATTTAATTGAAATTTATAGGAATTGTAGTAAAAATTAAGAGCTGCAGGTGCTGCACCATTATCCTGTAGAAACTTTGTGAAAAATTCCTGTTGAGAAACTGTTTAGTTTTGTTTGAGAATTTTTATTTTTAAAGAAGTTTATAATTTTTATTTTATTAGATTTGAGAAGAAGCCTATTTTATTTTATTTCATACAAATTTATTCAAGATTATTATTTTATTTTTATATTTTATACATACGTATTTAGTGGACAGTGAGCCCATGTTAAAATCGAAAGTGCCTTGCCTAAGGAAGTAGTAATTTTAAACTATTGTGAAAAACATTGCTTGATGGAATACAAGGTTAATAATTGACATTTGAATTAATTTAATAAACCTGAATATTTCAAAAAAGGTGCAGTTTCAATTTCCACCAGTATCTACTTATATTATCTTATGAGTTCGAGACTATTTAGGGTCATCATAATAAAAACAAAAAATTTTGTATATTAACATTTAGTATAGTTATATAAATTTCTCCTTTGGCCTATAGTTGCCATTCCTGAGATCACAATATACCAGGTGGTGGTCTGTAATTTGTTTACGTCTTGAATCAAGAATTTTGGACGTATCCACTAAACCAACTTTGTCTATGTCTAGACCTTTATTCACAACAATATGGTCGATCAATGTCGAAGAGCTCTCGGTGACACGAGTGGGCTCTGTTTATGATTTGTACCAACCCTAAACGATTCATACAGGTTTTTCAGGAATCTACAATCGGCCCTTACCAGTATCCATAAGATTTACATTAATATCACCCAACAAAACAACATCATCAACATCCAACATCTGATCAATAAACAAAGAATACAAAATAGAAACTCAGGGTGGAATATATACCACAGGGTGGTTTATATACCACGCACACACCACAGCTTCTTGTTTCTCAAACTAAAACTTGCCACAGATATATATTCTAACCGACTATCAATATTGTTCAAATAAACCTGCGTCATTTGCAGGATGATTTGCAACCAGGAGTGCCACTCCTCCACCAGCGGCTCCCGGGAGACTCTCAGCGCCCTGTCTTGTCCTTGCGCCATAAAGGAGTTAGCCATCTACAATTAAACAATCTGAGGAAACATCTGGAGTCAACCACGTCTCTCGAGAGAGACCAAGAATGTCAAAATTTGAAATCATCAATAACCGCACACAGCTCCTGGAAACCTGTGTTCATTGATCTCACATTTAAGTGCCCTACTCTGGAAACAACTCGCCCCTCTGATGCCGTTTCCCGACTCCTTATGCTGAACAGAAGCCTTGTGACACCCAGGAACAGCTCTAAAGTCGCCAGGAACTGGAGGAAACCGGCGAACAATCCACCCGGGAAAAGTTTTTCTCTCGTGCAAACACCTGAAAATAAAATTCCCGAACCAGAAATTTCCTGCCCTATTTAAGTGACGACCATCACGAGCAAGGTGATACCCCCTCACCAGGCGGTTCGCGTCAACATAAGTGACATTAAAAATTAATGCACATAACTTCTAGCTGTTCATTAAAATTACAAAGTGGTAGTGGTGCCAATGTCTCGCCTAGTTAAAACACTACTCATCAATAATGTCAGAAATTGGAAAGCGTTTTTTTGCGGTACTCAACAGGTCCGCCATGCTATGTAAGTGCCGCGGCGCTTCCCCAACCGCTCATTGTACCCAGGTCGTCCGTTATAACCATCAACAAGATTATTGGTGCCAACATGAATTATAAATAATTTTTGGCTGGTTTGGCACATACTTCAAAAGCTTTTGCTTAATATGCTCAATTTTTGCAAACTGGATTGATATCTAAGGTGGCCCCATTTTTCAAGCAGAGATTCCCAGCATATTCGCAACAATGAGTCTACCGATGACCAAGACATTCTTTAATGTCCCACCGCCAAACCTGCCGATCAGTACCCCGCGACGCTCAGGAGTACAACCCTCACTTACAAGTAATTGTTGGTGTTCACCGTTTGATCCCATTACAGAACATGCATAGGTGTGAAGCCGGCTTTTCGGTTGACTCTGTTACTACATTTGCCCTCAGTCGTTTTATTCGCTTAAAACTATTTCTAAACTGTGATTTCTGTTTAGGGTTTTCTCTCCATACTCCTGATACATTTTTAATAACTCTAATATCATTTTCACATGTTATATTATTTGAACCACCATCTAAAACATGATAACGATTTTCTACATAGCGGCCCAAGCCTTTTTTACACAGTATGTTTGGGATTTTTGACTAGTAGTATTATCTTATTTCGCTTTCGTTTGGACAACATTCCATTCACTGGGATCTAAATTGTTTATGACTCATAGTTTTGGCTATTTTTACATTCAGGTTGTGTTTTTACTTAAATCTAACAGTTCTATTTACATTATTTACAGGCAATGATTCAACCTTGCTAGGGCTTGCACAACTCAGCAGGGGTAGCACTAAAGATCCATCAGGACAGTCTGTCACTAGACTCCTCGTCAGCAGTAAAGTCCGGGCGTAAAGAAGTTCCTGTGTACCAGTCCATGAAAGAAGAACATTGAGACGTGGGGCCCCCGAGCACAAAACCCTCAGTTACAAAGTCTTAGTGTTCACTAGCACACTTATACCGCATTCAAAACTGTTCTTTTGTTGCATACAGCCTAAATGTGTTGTTTCTTTACTTGTTAAGTACCAGTTATAATACATCAATTTAAAAAATTAATACAAAGGTCCAATCTTATTCTCAGCAATAATTAATGCTCCATTAAATTTGTTTTACGTTTAGAGTAATTGAAATTTAACATAAAATTATGTAAATTGACATAGTCCCGTGTATTTTTCGTACATAACCTAAACTACGTAATCATAATGGTTGAAATTGAAGAGTCCGTGAATAAAAGAATAAATTCCAATACGCGAAATTATTCAAAATATTAATTATAGAATAATGTATTATTTAAAAATGTAATAACATTAGCTATGAACATGTAATAAACTTGAAGTTTCATATCTAGTATTATCTAAAAGTAATTTTTTTGTAATTTATTTCTAGGGAGTAATTATAGTAGATAGAAGAAAATTAACGGTTAGTATAAACTTTTCCTTCTAACTATTACCCCTTGATTCTGTACAAAAACTCATTTTTGTTGCATTGTAAATTATTGAGTTTTTTTTTTTGCCGGACATAATCCAGAAACCAGCAGTAAGAAGGATAATGACCAGGACTGTTCAAACTACAGCAGGCACTAGCGAACAGTTGAGAGGTAAGGTTCTTGAGGAGGCTTTCAAGACATTGTATTAAAATCCTTCATTATATGTATGGCATCCCTATTATTATTGATGCCAATCCAGACAAAAAGTGTGTAAAACTATTGGAGTGTGTTATATTACGTAAAAGACCAATAGAAATGTTTAAAATTTATTCTAGAATTTATTATATTAAATTAGCTTAAACACGGAAATACAGCTAAATTGATGCTGCCAAACTAGATATGGTATAAACTATAATCTATAAAATTATATATTTATTTGATCACCTTTTTAGAAAATTATATGTTCAGAAAAAGTTGTTTTAGGTCTTATTATACCAAATAACTTTTTAAATAAGTTAAAAAATTCACATAATATTTATTAATTAAATTGGGTTTTTGTTAGATCACAGAAATGGATTTGTGAACTTTAAAAGAATCCTACGAAATTTGGCTGGCAAAAATATTTATATTTAGTAAGATTCATTTGAATCGTAGTTACTTAAACCTAAAGTTTATAATTACTTATTTCCAAAGAAGATTACACACAAATATGCGTAAATTAATGAGTATTTTGTGAAATATGTAAAAGAGGCATATTTAGAAGTTTACAAAACTAAGCTTATGATTCAGTAACCTTCACAGGCTTATATGTAAGCAACTAGTACGATTGTAATAACACAGATTATAAAGTAAGCATAAAGACTCAAAGTACAATTTCTATATTATTTTAATTTCTGGTTGTTTCTCAGGAGTTGGCCTGATAATTTTACTTCAATTCATCCCAACTGATTATGTTTACTAGTGGTTTTACATTTGATGTTTCCTGCTCATATTAAATAACGTATGCAATACATTTTAATTTAGGATAATAACACCAGCGTCAAGATTTATTTATTTTCCTTATATATATCTATGCACTAATTTTATAAGTTTCTCTTTATTTATTTCAGAAATTAGCCTTAGATTCTGCTGTAGGGTGGGCTGAAATCGTCTACATGCTATTCAAGTTCCGAAAGTAGCCGACTTACCTGGTAAAAGTAATCATTAGTTGTTTATTGTAAGCTATGTGTAAGATTAAATGGAAGCCCATCTAATTGTTCTTCTCATAGATTGCAAGATTTCTCTGAACATGTTTATTGTTTCGAAAGCTGGGAAATGTAAGAGACTTATATATTGGACCATCTAAGTTTTGACCCAATGATTTTCAGGTACGATAATTTAAAAACCTCCGAATCCATCTTACGTAGTTAGTCGTCCATGTCTAGAAAAGGTCATTAAGGACAGCAGAAGGCTTATAGTTATTAAATCGTGACTGTACCAAGGAAGCAATAAAGAATAATGATTTTAATACATTATTAATATTAAATAACAGATTAATAATAATAATTAAAAATAAAGAGAGCGTTTCAATCGGAGTCCAATCCAATCTGACAATTAAAATGATAATAAAGCTGTTTACAGTGATGGGAAGTGTATCATATAGGGAATTCGCTTTATTTAAGTTTAAGTTAGAATTTAAATAAACTGTAAAATAAAAAAAAACGAATTAATAATGCAAAAGAACTTTTGTAACTATTTATAGTGGTACGGAAGTTACCTTTAAGTCGTTGGTCTACAGTTTGTGAGAGAGAGAGGGCCTCCTACTATTTACTCCGCCTGGTAAAATAAAGGCATCTTTACTTTATTTTGCTTGTTGATAATTCGAATAACTTATATATATTACAACAAATATCAATTATTTAATTAGAAGGACGACTGGTGGTATTTTCGCTTTATAAAAAACTAATATTTGAAGAACGGTTCTAGTATTTCAAACATTAAAAAATTAAATGACCCTCCCTACACAGTATTCTATATTCAGAATATTTAATTTAACTATATATATATATATATATAGGTGCTCACAAAATTCTTTGGGTTGTATTATTCATCATTTAAAATTAAAAATTTTAATACAAACATATGTCGAGAAATTCCTAGCCACTTTTTATTAAAAAGAATTTATTATGTCTAAAATTGGTTGCACTAAAGGAACCAAATTAGGCTCAAAGGTTTGAGTAAATAACACGAAATCTCCTCCTGCCCATAGCGTAGCTATAATCACATATCGTCTGCTTAATTTACATATTGTGTATTAAACAGGTGAATTAAAAAAATGTACGGTTATTTTTTACAGAATCGGCTGATGACGATTATTCATTGCAACATATGTTAAAACGGATCAATTATTCTCCATACCCGTAAAACAGTGTAGGCAGGGATATTAAGATAAAGGATTGAGACACGCCAGCCAACATCAGACTATTTTCGTGCGGAATGCTGTATTAGATATAGCAAATAAGCGATGAATTACAGCTCGTCGTAGTGTGGTATACTTACTTTCATACATAAATTTATTTTGGCTTAACCTTACAGTAGAAAATAAACATATACAAGTTTCAGGGTATACTTTCTATGGGAGATTCGTTTCATTTCATAATTTATAGTATATGATAATTCAAACAGTTTTCTAAATTTAAATTTCTAGAAAACTATATTGTTAAGACTTAACAGGGAAGTTTCATTTGTTTTATCTGGTGACTTTTCCACTACCTAGGTGGTTTCAAAGATGGACTCATTTCCTCGATTACTTTACGCTGTTTAAGAGTCGGGCATGTTCGGGATACCTAATATTTCTTGGTTCATATTAGAGAAGTTTTATTACCCAATTGGTCTTACCTTACATAGGTATTTTTTAACTGTTATTTTAAATAGTAGTCGTGTTATTTACTGGGTTGAGAGAATGTGCCAGCGCTTTCTACGCAGTTAGCAAACTTATCGATTGTACTAGTTTGTTATCTCTTAAGAAAATGAATAAAGTAAATATCAAGATAAGCCCACCCATTTTTATTGTATGTGGTCTTTTGTGCATTGTGTGCATATAAGATTATTTTATAGGCATCTGTATCGTTGGGCGATGCAAAAAACATAAGTAAACCAATATTTTAAGATCTGCATTCTTTTCTTTAGGTGAATAATTAAACTGACACAAAACTACAGTCACTGTTAAATATTTAAATCTGTACGATTCACTAATCATATGTACCAGTATGATCCGCTGTAGAGTAAAATATTACATTGATATTAAAAGGTATAAAAACAATGTTACATTAACGTAAAATGATCGTAGACGATGGAATTTTCTGGTCATTTAATTGAATATTGGTGAAGTTTCTTCTTAATTACGTGTATAATGTATTCAACTTTATAAAAAGTGTGAGTGCAAAATGGCAGAATAAAATAATTCAGTGACGGAATCATACAGTAGCAATATAAGCGATAGATGTGGCGTGTATGTAAATATAACAAGCGTTCAAATATTCACAGGACTGTATCGAAATATAAAAATTGAGATATTTCTACGGTAGCTGGAAGGGCTTATTTAAACAGGTTTGTATATATTGACGTATTTTTCCTTGAATTGTGTGAGATGTGGCACTGGTAGATACAATCACACAATATTTAACTTCTATGTCACAAGTCCAGAAACGTATGTTTTGTGTTGTGAAAACATAAGAATTCTTTTTCTAAATTTGACATAGTTTTTCACCCGTCTACTTTGTTTTGCAACTTACTTTTGTTTTAAACCACTAACTATACAGTTAACAGAGACAACCAAACAAAACCTCCAACGAATTTTTGTACATTTTCTTATTTGTATTGTGTTGCGTGTTCTATGAGAAATGGAAAGGGATGCATAGACATATTTAGGTTTAACTCATCATTAATTTAAACTATTTTTGAAGTATATCAAGTTTTATTTCATTGAGAGGCTAATCTCTTTTCATACGTATTCTTCCCGTTCTCATGGACCTGTTGCAGGATCTCATCAAACCATAAACAGAGACATGCATAAGGCTAGGCTCATTTATAATTATCTAAATAAAACTTAATTTCTTATTTTAAGTATATTTTACAACCAATAGGTTATTTAATTATTTACTGAACAGGATTTACTTTTCTTCTGTGAAACACACAGTTTTAGTGATACATATGTAGAGATTTAGATAACTGTTATCATGGTGTATGTCATTAATTTGTTAAAAATATCATTAGCTACATGTGTAAAGCATTTTAAGATTTAAAGTATAAATCTGGCCAAAAATCTATATAAACTCTGGGAAAGTCGGATCTAGACTTTCCAATATTGTTCCAAAATGCAGAAACTGCAAAGTACTATATTTTATAACCATTGTATTCTAAATAATGGGTTAAAATTCACGCTATTAATATTCAAGTGTGTGGTTTTTGAATAGTAGGAATCAGATAATATTGCTATCACCCTGTCCCATGGAGGGAACTTGAGGTCAACATTATTAATACTGCTATTCCGCAGCTGTATTTTAAACATGGGAACCACCTATACAGTACACATAGTAAACTTCTGCACAATATTTAAGGGTTGAACAGTTCAATACATAATATACTATTTTTGAAAAGCCAAGGAAAATAAATTGAACTTCTGCCAATTGAGTTTAAATTGGTATACTGTAACTGGCTCTTGTTGCGGCTGCATAAGAACTCACTCATGAAATGTGTTAATAATAATAAATTTTACGTAAACATGTAATTTTTTTTAAGACAAAAAACCATACGAATACGTTGTTATTGCATTTTTAGGATAAAAAAAATACAGTATTAGGTTGTAGGTGCTTCAGCCTTCCTCCGAGCTGGTTTTCTTTAATTTGATAAGAATAAATGTCAAGTTAAATGTCACTAAGATTTCGATTGCTTTCATTGAACCTTCGTTCCCCGTTTGTTCTAAATGTATAATATTCTTTGTGTTTTTCATGTTTTTCCTGCGGTAATATTTTTTTGTTGGAGTATTTGTTCTAGTACACTTCCGTGGTTTGACAACGAGTTTTCAACATGCGCAAGTGGCCATTAAATTCAGTAATGGGATGAGTTCCAATTATTAGGAATAATTCATCATTTAGCTAATTCAACGCTAGAGTCTAAGGCTATGTTTGGAAAGTTAAAACTTATTCATCATGACATTTTCAGAGTACGGATAACTGAGCTACTTTCAGAGTTTATAGAGAGAATCCGTCAAACCCTGACATAAAAACTGTCTCAACTACCATTGACAGGGGGACACAACCAGAAGGCAACTAAAATTCAGATGTGAGTTACAGGAGCTTAAAGGCACGTTCAGAGATAAAATTTTCTTTTAGAAATAAGCTAAAAAGGGGAGAAAGAAAGTTGTTGAGCAGACTATCAAACAACTAAATCCTTACACATTATTGTTATCTTACAGATGAATGATAACCGAATAGGAAATAAAAGAGATCGCAAAATAACCTTCTTTTTTCTTTCTATTCTCTTGTACTAGTAATTTGAGAGCAAAGCCAAAATCTCTCTCTCTCTCTCTCTCTCTCTCTCTCTCGCTCTTATCTCGCACTTTAAGTGGCTATAACTTCTTGGCTAACGTCTACAAATACTTAGCATTTAGTACAACATAGTGAATAGTTTCCTGCAGTAACAGTAAATACATCATAACAGACTTTTACGGAATATTTGACCTTACTCAATTTTACCTTTATTCCGTACGTCAACTATGATAAACAAAACATTAGATACTCAAGGATTATTAGGCTATAAGATAAACACTGTAATAAATTAATTTTTCAAAATAAAAACATGAAAACAGTACTAAATAAGACTATATTTCAAGCCTACCCAAATTGATATAAACTAGCAAACACAAAGAATTGCTGTTTATTTTAATATTGATTCAATATAATTAAGTTTTGGTTGTTATATCGTATAATTGAAGTATATAAAACAAACAAGCCATAGCAAAGCGCAATACTTACCTTGAAAAAGTAAATATATGTCGGAGTTATATTCCTAGAAATGTCTACTTCTAAACGAAGCTTAATTAATGAATAAGAAACTTGTTGAAGACTTCATTTCACTCTGAAAATCAGACAATAAGAGCTTTATACCGGTAAGTGCTACCCCGTTACATTAGTATTATGTAACTCCATCTAACCAACTTTACCGTTTTACTTAATTTGTCAACCGGCGTTACATTTCATTCTGTCATTTTCCTCTCACCTACTACGAGTAAAGACTGTAATGTTTTTCATAGCATCCCTCTAATACAAAAATTTTGAATTATATTTAACACATATTTCTTCTGAGTTGTAATAGGAGGTTGTAAATATGTTTTTAGTACCATCCCATCACACAATACAATAATATAAAAGTATACTTTTTTTTAATTTTTGTCAAACATATTCATATTTTCCTTGCCAATTATTTATCTGGTATGAAACCCAAATATTTAATTTACTATCACTATAAAGCTCAGGACAAAATACTCTTCCATCACATATACAATCTTTACACTTATTAACAACTTTTCTCATTTTGACTCTCTCTTAGGCTAAAATCTAAATATTAGGTCTTCTCAATACTTAATATTATAATGTTATTTTTTAACCCACCACTGAATATATTAAAACTCCAAAGTTATGTTTAACTGAACCTCTTCCCAAGTACCCACAGTGCAACACAGCGCGCTGTGACATCTGTAAATGAGCTAGTAAAGGTTTACATCTTGAAATGTAACAAAATATTGTGGTTTCTCGAGGATTTTTCCGTTAGCTTGCGTTATTTTAAACCCGTTTTTCATGAGCACCCAAGAAACAAACGACCTTAGGTACAAAGTTCCGTGTAAAACCCATTATGTGGTTTGAGAGAGATTTTACTGCACGGACTTGAGAATTTCCAAACCATAACAGGTAAAGCAATAAAACTTGGTACATCATTACTTTACCTGTAAAATACAGCACCTGTGTGTATATATAAAGTAAAAATATACTTCTTGAAGTAACTACCAATCTTTGTCATGTCAGGGGATGGCCCGCAAGGAGTCAGAAGGAAATCATAAAGAGGGCCTAGGTCGAATAGTCATCAAATTAAAGGCGTTTATTAGTAGAGTACAATGCCACAAGTCCGAGCTCAAAGGGTTGAAGTTTAACTTTACCATTCAGAACTACTTGTTTCTATTTATTTACTTAAGTTTTACATCATGAGATATTGCTACAATAATGTTTTACTTATATCAGTTTAATATGTAACTAATTTCTAGCGTACACCATTTTTTTTAATAAATTGTAACATTTATGGTTTAAAGGTAAACGTATATTTTTTTACCAGATTTTACGTAAGGTATCTGGTATATTTCTTTATGTAAAAGCAATAAGATACGAAATTACTACTAGTAATACTTAATTAATCTTCGTAGTTTTACTTCTTATACTATCTTTGATTAATACAGTGAGGACTAATTTGATAATCACATAGATGTGCTTGACAAAATATGTTGAACATATCATAAAATATATAAAACAATTTGGAGCACCTTTTTACAAGAATAGAAAACCTTTTGAGCTGAATTACAGTACCAGGTCTATATTTGTCACTGCGAGTATTAATGTAGAGCCGGGAAACTCTATTAGGATTCTCGGATGAGGGAGTGCCTTAATTAAACAGTGCTCATCTACTTTCAACAGACGACTTGATGTAAGTCGTATCCAAGATATGAACCGCGCTATAAATCTTTCCCTCTCCCAAGTGAAATGGGCCAGCATCATAGAATTCATTGCCAAAATTTCAGTTCGTAAGATGAGACTTTAACAGGTGTTCTCATTTACTAGTATCACGGAAAGAGTTTTCTATTGTACCGCTACACAAGCAACGCGCGCGTGTGAAATGGGCCAGCATCATACAATTCATTGTACAAATTTGAGTTCGTAAGATGAGACTTTAACAGGTGTTCTCATTTACTAGTATCACGGAAAGAGAGTTTTCTATTGTAAACGCTACACAAGCAACGCGCGCGCGCGTGTGTGTACGTGTGTGTGCCCGTGTGTGTGTGTCGGGAGGAGGAAGTTCATCTCAGAATGAATGATGAAATAATTGCATTGAGTAACACTGTCGGCGTAAAGATTGGATGTGAATGATCTTATGTATACGTATGATTACAACATGGAAAATTAAGTATAAATGTAATTGCTAAACGTATTTTTGTAATTTGTAATTGATAATAATCATAGTTACAAATAGAATAAGTTATAATATCATTTTTCCCATTACGTCTTGTAGAAAATATTATAGTAGAATAATGCCCGCAAAATAATTGTATATATCGCATATAGTAAACTGTTACAAATTATTCTGGTCCCACGCACACCGTTTAAGATGCTTGGATGCTGCGTTGTATGATATTGTTTAAGATGCTTGGATGCTGCGTTGTATGATATTAAAAATGTTTTTAATCCAGATTTTGATTATTAGTTAATAAATAAATTTTAGATTCCGTTACATTCTCGTACGCCGCGTAAAACTCAGGGAAATCGCTACATACTTAATTAAAGGCACACTTTGTTTACAAACAATTGTTCAATACAATGCTTAGTATTCAGTATGTATGTTTATGTTTATGTTTCATATATTTTAATACGTTCTAAAGTAACTGCTAAATTTAAAAGTTGTCACAAAAAAAATTAATTTTTATATTTGTTTTTCTAATAATATTACTAGTGTTACACCTATAATGAAAATATTTTATTTATTATAAATGCTAAAATAAGACGATTTAATAAGTTGGAGGGTTTAATTAGGTCCAGGAATGAATTTTCAACAAATAACTGCATTTAATAAAGTGCTTGTTCTTAAAATCCAAGTTTGACATCAACAGGTCTCTAATATTAATTTAGAATATAACGCCGTTTCATAAAGACAAGGTATCATTGTGTCCAGGTTTAAAATATAAGTCAATACTCCGGTGCTCGCGTGGATTGGTGTAACGTGAGTGCCCGCGTGGAGTGTTGTTGCACTCCATTTTATTTCACAGTTTTAGTCATTTACATTTGCGTTTAAGGTGTAATAACGTGCTCATGGACATCTAATGTTCTAAAAACCAAAATGTATTTACATTTTCAGACACACAAAATACTTAAATGGAACATAATAATAGTAATAGTTATAATTAACGACATTGACGAGTTATTAACAAATAATTTAGCCTTTTACGTGGAAAGATCAATCATCAGCTCCTAAAATAGACGATACAAACTGTAACTAAGTTAGAAATAAACTACAAACTGAAACAGAGGATACAAACTTTACTTACCTATTCAGCACACTCTCCGCAAACACTTTTTGAATGTTCGGGACACACCTACTTGTTGCACTTGAAACATGATTTCCTCGAGGTCTTGTTCCTTGCTCTGAGGCAGAGGTAACATCTCCCTTGTACAGCTGTTCTCTGGGGTTGAGGTTGAGGTTGACCAGGTCCTTCGTAGTTCAGCTTCAATAGAAACCTTCCCTATCTGTATTCTGTATTTTGTATCTGTATATGTATCTTTCTTATTTGTTTAGGAATCATGTCAAGGCTAACTCAATGCTCAATGTGAGGTTTAATTAGCTGAAATGACAGGTTCTTCAAAAAGTCCAATCTGTTTTACAAAAGCAATGTTTTGGTTTGCTTTATAGACTTTATAGACAGTATGTGGAAGAAGAGAGTCAATGGCCAACGTGTTGAGTTCCTGGAAACATCATATTGTCGACACGTTTTGTCGAAGATATCAACCCCATATTTTGTGTCGTTATAGTCGGTAGCTATGACTGGCTTCTTGTCATCCCCAGTTGCTTCATTGATTGCAGCATTGTCATGCATAGAAGAAATCATCAAAACAGCTTTGTTTTTCTTTAGCACATAAGACACCAAAGTGTAGTTTTTCTAGAAGGAAAAAACTCTACTTTTTACTTGTCTCTTTGTATCAGGTAAGAAATCTAAAGGCACTTCTCGTTTGTTCTTCCTCAATGGTGCCAACATAGTTAGTTTGAATTCTTCTAGTAGTCTTATGACAAGGGGCACAGAGCTGAACCAGTTATGACAAGCTATGTTCCTTTTACAGGATCTACTAATCGTACAACCAAATGTGAAGTGTTGCTGCTAACGCGATAATGTCCTGCAGGCTGTTTGCAAACAAAAACTTCCATATTTGTAGCGTAAAAGTTTGAAGTAGATACTAAAGCAAACACTTTAATCCCATAATTAGCTGGTTTGTTGGGCATATATACTCGAAAGGGGCAGTTTCCTCTAAAAGCCACCAACTGTTCATCGAGTGTCAGGTAATCATTTGGTTTATAAGAGCTCTTGCAATTGGAGACACATTTTCAAAGAATTCTCTGAATGCAGTGAAAATGTCAGCAGATTTTCGTTCTTCTCGGCTATCAATGTTATTAAACCTGAAGCAACGTAGTAAATATTAAACTGGTTCCTACTTATTGCAACGTACACTAATTCGACTCCAATACCACTAGTGTTGTCCCAAATATCAAACAAGTTCCTTCTTCCACCTTTTAGAGCACCGGAAAAGTACAAAATTCCAATCAGGGCTCTCAGTTAACTAACATCTGTTGGCCTGGAATCTCTCTCTCTCTCTCTCTCTCTCTCTCTCTCTCTCTCTCTCTCTCTCTCTCTCTCTCTCTCTCTCTCTCTCTCTCTCTCTCTCTCTCTCTCTCTCTCTCTCTCTCTCTCTCTCTCTCTCTCTCTCTCTCTCTCTCTCTCTCTCTCTCTCTCTCTCTCTCTCTCTCTCTCTCTCTCTCTCTCTTTTAAATTTAGTCCTAATATTGCCAATATAAATATTGGTGTATTCAAAAATTTGTGATATAATTTCTCGTCAATCATATTCAATAAATCAATCATGTAATTTATTGGTAATTACTGCTGTTGAATGTTCTTAATGGTGTAAACAATATGCAGAATTCACTAACATTTTGACTAAAGAATTTTTTTTTATAAGAATCAGTCATGTTTTTAGTGATCCTACATTTCATAGTATGAGTTAAGCCAGCTGTACTGAAAGCCATATAAATTAACCGCTAAGAATCAATTTTTATTAATGCGTGTTTGTTCATAGGATTATGGGAGATGATACCTTTAAAATATATAATAAATACTTTTCTTTTAACCTTTTAATTATTCTCAAACTGTTTAAACCTCCATTTTTGAATGTATATACTTAAAAGAAAAAATATAAATATGTTATATTATTAATATGTTAAGATCCTACAGTAATATGCATACCACATACGTGCAGAAAGATAACGATGGCTGGTGCATTTCGATGTCTGTAAGAAAGGACCAAATTTTGAAGCATGTTCACAACATAAATTTGCCCAGCTTCATTCAGCTCAGTATCAAATAACCGTTCCAAAGTTATTTCTCCACTTTACCAACCAATTTAGAAAGTTCTGGCAAACTTGTCTGCTTGTGTCAGGTGTTAGTTCTTCGACTTCCCTGTTTCAGCATTGACCGTATACATTGCTCCCTCACTGTTTGTTTGAATAATATTTTACTATTGTTAGCACAAAGTAAAATAGGTCAGTAATAGGTCTGAGAGGAAGTATGACTTTATAATGAAATAAAAACTGATATATTTCAAAGTTTTAGTTAGGAATGTAATCTTCCATTCTTTTTTACATTTATTAATAGTTAGTGAAACTTTTATTATCCTTTCAACGACAGTTAGGCATTAAAAACTGTTGTATTCAAACATAAGCATGCTTTTTAGACAAATCTTAGTTATGTTATCATCCGATATCGTTTAATAACATTATGTTTAACACGCTGTGTTGGGGGCCAGTATTTAGGTAAAAGCCTAAGTAAATAATTAAAGGGAACCGTTTCTTTTTATAACCAAAACCTCAAAAGTAGGAACATTTCACTTTAAGTACAAAACTTGAATGAATATTTTTAAATTGATGCATATATTTCCCTTTTTATATAAGTATTTCTGTGTATAAAATATATTTTTCAACGTAATTGAGCTTTGAAGAGAAGGATTATTTAAATTTTCATGTGAAGTTTAGTTTTATTTCACTTTAGCCTTTTAAGATCTCTTTTGTCAAACATGACTCCAGAGTCAACTACAGCGGCAGATTTCAGATGCTGCACGAAGAAGAAGGTTAACTGGTGTTTAAAGTGATATTTCTCTTTTTTTAATATCAAAACAATCAGTAAGCCTATATTTTGGTTTATTGAGGAATATATTTCGAAAATAGTATGTTTAATAAAATATTATCAATACATCCTCAAGGCAAATACGATCAGAAATCGGACGGTTTCCAATCATCAGAAACAAAAAGGCACAAGTGTTTAACAACCTCATTCGGGAACAGTGACACCAACACCCTTTTTTTGGTACAATATGGGGTGGGGGGAGATTATATTGCGAAACTGGTGAAAGTTCCGATTCCAAAGTAACATCCCCATTCTCTAGAAAGCGTAACATTTTCATTGCACATACTTTTGAAAGACTAGTTCCACATTTTTTTCAATGTCTTTTATTGGGTTATACTTGCAGAAGTTGGAACCAGAGAATGGATTTCTTGAAATATATAAATTCACTGGATATACAAGTAAATAAAAGTTATAAATAAAATGTGAATAATAAATAACATGAAATGAATATAAAGTTAGTAACATTACGATAACAATTTTACAAAATAAAATTAATAGTAACATGCTTCAAAGAGTGTTTTTGAGCACTTTTTGCATATGGGTATTTATTCTCAAATTCAACCTAATTATATTCAGACACATTTGTTTTTCAATGATGATAATTTAATATGTGCCTCTTCGATAGTTATATCTTTGTAACGTGTGATTTAGCGTTCTAGTAAGTTGTAAGATATTCAAATAAGTAATTACATTATAATTGAAATTGACTTTGGCTTTTTTACAAATAAAAAATCTACGACATAAGATCTCCGAAGTTCCAGTTCAAAAACAAAATGCTTTATATTGATTAAAAGACAAAAAATTGAACAGTTATTGGATCTCCAACTACTCATCGCATTACATGAATAATAAATAAGTTTTGTTACCACATTACAAATTCTACAGTCCTGAACATACACCTCAGTTCTTTTTGTTGCAGAAGTAAAGACAGATTGCAAAGGTAAAATAGTTGTAGCTCAGACTCTGTTTTAGGTTTATTATCATAGTTACCCATCAGGAATACAGGCGCTAATCTGACACCTTACATTTATTATATGGTTACGGAAACAATATATGCTATCAAAATAAAGTCTTCCAAATTGTTTCCATCAGTCATATTAGGAACAATAACTGATGTTTAGATAATAAACAACCGAATGGCTTAATACAATGAACGTTTATACAAAAAAGTCAACGCACAATGATTACCTCTCTTAACCTGACATGAATAGTAACTGAAGGTGAAATTTAGTGATACTATTACCGTGTAGGAACTTAAACATGTTTAATGAAATAGGTTACCAAATGAAAACTGATATTTAGAACTCATCACTTTAATTATTCCTGCTTACAGTTCGTGAAGGTCGTCTAGACCAAAATTGGTTGTTTTATAAAAGTCTTTTCATGCACGGTTTCAAATTTTAATAATAGCAGCGTGACATCTCGACAGGCATTCGGAACTCCACACTTCTGTAATTTCTGTTTACAGTTCTTGTAGATTGTGCAAGAGATTTTTTTGTTTTATAAATATCTCCTCGTGCATGATTTAAACCACGCATCTTTACCAATTATTGTCATACCATAAAATATATATACTTGCAATTTTATTAAATTCCCTGAACTATAATGAATAGAAGATATGTTATTGTACAGTAATAGTGTATTCGGATTATACCATATATAAAAAGAATATATTTGTAACTAATGATTTAATTTTCAATTAGATCTATTCTGTAGTGTAGCTATCTAAATAAATATATTTGATAAAATGAGTTATTTTAAACAAACAACACAACGTTAAAACTCTGATGTATTCTTCTGTAAAGTGTGAATATATGTATAGAGAATTATAAGGGAGTTATTAGAATTTTTCTCATTTTTAAATAAACATGTTGTTTAATATAAATATTTTTTTCTACATTCACTTTGAAGTGATACTATAAAAACTAAAAAAGAAGGTATGAATTTATTAAGGATATTTACGTCTTCTGCAATTGACGTTTCGCGGGGTTAAGAACCTTTCCCTTTACATTCGCCACTGAAACCGAGCCAAAATTCCACACAAATGATTCATGCTGTCGCTACTATTGATATTACGCAAGATTTAACACCAGCAAGCATTTTTACTTCTGCCTTACATAAATACTCACATTAATGCTGTACCTTGTGTCAAATTAAAACTATTTGTTATACTAGTATTGTTTTTTCGCCATTTTATTTTACTATTATCCTACATAAATGCCCTTATTTAATGTTACCACATCCAAAACCTACTCCAGGTAAAACGCTTATAATACTTTATACAAAAGCATGCAAAGTCTATATAATACAAATTATATCATTAGACACAATCTAATCTAAAAAAAATGCCCTTATTATGCACTACAATGTTTTTATTACATACTTAACACAAGTAACAAACACAGAGTAATAATACATTATCGTTAAAATTTGCTACTCGTTCTTGTAACTTATAACGAACTGAAAAACTTCATCCACGTTAGTATTTTTACAAACT
This sequence comes from Homalodisca vitripennis, assembly GCF_021130785.1. Lineage (NCBI taxonomy): Eukaryota > Metazoa > Arthropoda > Insecta > Hemiptera > Cicadellidae > Homalodisca > Homalodisca vitripennis. The sequence continues at coordinate 18,079 of NW_025779870.1, forward strand.
TAGTTAACTTATTAACTTTAAAAAAGTCGCAAACACAGAGTAATATTACAAATGAGCTGCCAGTTTTTAAAACTTGTTACTGGCTGAGAAACCCTTCATATAAACCAGTAATGTTATATTTCCTAGTTTCATGTTATAAACTAGTTATAAATACCGATATTCAATTCAATATGTTTTAAGTGTGCTGTAAGTGTTTAAAAAACAATATTATGATTTTGAAACCCTTGATAAATAACGGTAGTTTTATATTTTATAAAACCTATTTTTATACTGTGGAATAATTTATTACTATGTAAATTACTTATTTTTATACAACCTACACGAGTTATGCAAAATAAGAGTGAACTACCCACTATAACTTAGTGTTTCTTTCAGTTTTTTAACTTCTTACCACTTTTTTTATTACAGTATGTTGTTGAATGTGTCTATGATTTGTAAATGCATATTGATTTTAATCATTCACCGCCAATATATGTTACAAAAGTAGTAAGCCAACCTTTGAGGATTGGAATCTATTCTCATTGTAGGTGTGAAATAATCTCAAAGCATAAAGTTAAGCAAGCACAATGATAAAAATGAAAAAATATAGCGATAAATCACCCAAGTATGAATAAAATTATAAAAATGTGTACGTCAAAAACTACCAAGTATATATCTCTTTATGCAATACGCTCTACATATTACACGCATCGCAGAGAGGAGACTGCGGAAAATCAATATGAGCACTTTCTGTAACACATCAACTAACGAAAAATAACAATGGCAATGAATTGAGTAGCAGTAAAAATAACTTAACGTTAACGTGGACAGAAGAATATTCTGTGTCTTATGAAATACAACGACATTTTGATTGTTTTCAAAGTGTTAAATCTAAAGCTTTTTTTTTTAATGCTTTCACGTAGGCAATACTAAATCACGAACACAGGAAGTTGATGTGTGGGATCAGACTGAACTCCAACCCTGCACTTGTTATTGGATGATTTTACTTCTATTGCGCGATACATAATTGTCTATTCAATATAGAGCTTGAAATGATTTCAATAATATATATGTATATGTGTGTGTATAATTTCAATAGACATTGAATCATAAAAAGTACTTGCTCCGCCGGGACTCGAACACAGATCTCTCACTTGCCGGGTGAATGTGCTACCATTACACCACAGAGCCCTTACTTCTTATGATTCAATTATTTTGTATTTGGCCGTATCTGTTACATACACTATGGTTTTATTTTAAACTGGCAAATTAATAAGTTCAAAGTTTCAGAATTGTTATCACTCTATTTTCCACAAAGAATTGAAAAACCGTTTAGTAAATTTAAAAGTTCCTTTAGAAACTAACATCAAACCTCTCTTCTAAAATAAAATATTGAAGTTTTAAAATAAAACAAATACCACTTGCAAATAACTAAAATAAAAATGTTCACTTCTAAGTTCACTCAAAACTAAAAAATTAAAAATTAAACTTCTCTTTCCACTAGTTGAACCTTAACTTTCAAGTCTCTGCAATTCAGATTACAACTCTCTCAAACAATCATTAATGTTCAATTAATTACCAATTAACAATTCACAATAAAACAGTTCCAATTAAATATTAAAAAAATTACTACTTTTCCAAATCTCAGTTAAAGTTATTAACAAAGTTCAATTTTAACTCACTTTTCTTGCAAGTATGAACCAAATGTAACTTGAATGATTCTATTATGCTCTATTTCTCATCGAGAATTAGTTATTCAGATTACTCTGTAGTTTCTATTAATTTAATTTTTTCCTCAAAATCCCTCGCGGAAAAAAATTAAGAAACACGGCGCACTGTAATCAACTTAACTCACAAAAATGACCAAAAGAAGGGCGACAATTATGAGATAGCGCTTATATACATCCCTTTCCCATCAACTTTACAGGACATCCGCGGTGTTCTCTCATTGGTCCAGCTGTATCAAACCAGGAGAACAATACTCACAACAAGACAAGTTCTAATCAATTCAAGGCAGTCAATCTGCCTTCCTAACAATGTAAAACTACCAGTACTAACTTGCTAAAGGATTACATGTTCGTTTTTACCCTGACTTTTCACAATCTAATCTAAAATTAAATCCCAATATTTCGATCCCAAAATTTTCATTTAATTTAAGTTTTGATTTAAAAAAATAAATCAATGTAGCTTTAAAACGCTACATTACTCCCCCTCCTTTACTTCTAAATACGATCCAGCAGTTGATAAAAGAAATTTAACATGAATTAGCAATTAAAAATGTTTTTAAAATGTACATCATTTAGTTCCCCACCAATGTTTTTGGAACAGGCAGAACAGTTAAACAAATAATAGTTGACCGTTATAAAAGGAATGTAGGTCGATGACTCGAGATAGCAAAGCCTAATCCCCTTACAATTCTAATTTTACTATATCTACAGCTGGTCAGCCGTCCACAGTCCAAGGTATTTTGTTCCTTCCGGTCTCCTCTGGTCGTCGTCTATGTATGGAAGATTCCTCAGTTGGTTCCTGCGCGTGTCCGTAGTCGTGTGGTACCTTGAGTTCGTCACGTAGCTCACCACCCCTCGCTGTTGGACCCGCAGTCCGCGGTATATGACAAGTGTTAGTGAGTGCAAGTGTTGTCCCGTATCTCACCTCCACAGCATTCCACTTATAAACAGAACATTCTCAAGTCCCCTTTGTCACCATTTATGTCGGAATTTCAGAGCTTGTCTCATTTAGTTTTCGAAAAATTTTAATTTTTATCCAACTCAAAGATTGCTTATTCTTTCCTTCATAAACTTTATTAAACTATTTAAGACCCTTTATTGTATTACTTACAAGGTATTTACATTGGATTACAGGGGGGGAGGGTTGACCTAAATTTCATTCTCCAATTCACTCACTATAAACCAATAGAAACATGAAATTGGACACACAAGAAGGAATGTTAGTACATCAATAATATAATGTCTTTATACTAATATCAGACAGTATAATGGTTGTAGTCACTATTATTAAATACTATATTTCTTAATATTTAAAGTTCTGAGGCCATATATTTCTCCTCTTCATGTAATATTTATTCATATGTCATAAAAATCCCCATTTTCTTTTAATACCTGAAAGAAAACACAAAACCTTGACTTGGCTCATGGTTACCCAATTATGACATTTTACTATGGGGTTGTTTTATGCTGAAAGAAACAATTGTCAAATTGTTCTTAATTGTCTAAGTGTCCCAATTAATTTTCACTTAAGTGGTTCTCAAATCTTGTAGGTGTACTCTTTTCTACATTTTTAAGTCCTTGGTGTGCTGTAGTATTATATAAACTGTTTTCTGAGATAATAATCATTACAAAACACTTTATCATTATATTTAAACTTTCGGTGATTTCTATTATAGATCCACCCCTATTAGGGGGGGGGGGTTCATGGTGATAATATATAACTAGAGGTAATTTTACGCGGATAATTAAAATTGGTCGTTTATAATATGTCCGTTAAACTTTCCTTCAGGAGCGATTTAATCGAACAAGTATTCTGGAGGAAGATTCTAATCAATTTAATACTTTATCTGCAACAATATACACTGCATGGCATAGATATTTATAAATTCCATAATTTCTTGATTTTTTATAACATCAAGATCACACACGAATCTACAACCATTCACATATTCATAATACAATCATATTTCGACAATGAAAACCTATTTCGATATTATCATTGGATAATCGCTGCGTTAAACTCCAGATTTGTATCAGCTTGGCAGTGACGAAGTATTAAATTGTATATGACAATAACAATATAATACGATAGAAATCACTTGATCTGTATCATCACAATAAGATCAAGAATCATGCTGGACATCTTCTCAACATTTCCACATTTCCATTATAGATCTAAAATGGACAGTTTACCATTACGTTTTACTAAGGTGGGAGAGAAATCTCAATGGTACAGTTCAAGCTTAATTTAACTTTCCTTACAAACTTCAACAATGTTATCTAAAAGACCCAAACTCATAAGGGTGAATCTGATGTATATTTTAAGCGGATGAAATTAAAGTTATTTCAACAAACGCTTTCGGTGAACAAATCGGTGCTTATTTATACATGTAAGTAAATATAAAGAGCGTTAGCTATGAAAACTTTCAACACCAAATGAATAAATATAATAACTAATGAAACATCAACAGAATTATTAGCTCAGTTTATCACATTTTTGTAATGGCATGTTAAAGGTAATTGGATTTATCCGGACATTTTCCATCGTTCAGTGAAACAAGAAATCAGTAAAACTACGTTTCGATATCTACAATCTGATCTCTTCTTCAAATAATAGCTAACTTAATACATAATTACATACTAGGTTAAAATAAACAAATCCTACCAAAGCGTTGTGGCACGCCTAAGTCAAGAATCACAACCACCATGTTGTTTGTTAACTTCAATAACTCTAAAAACATGCTCTTAATAAAAAATTATACACAACACTAATCATTAAAACTGAACTACAGAATACAGGTCACAATACGTCTGCTTTCGTATACCAACAACCTACGACTGACCAGAGGGCACTAGCTAATGGCAATCGATATGGCAGACAAAAACAAGATGGCGGAAATAAAAAGGAGGGGAGACAGGAATGGGCCTTTTTTGTTATTATTGGTTCATGCTAGATAAACTTTTTAAAACCATATTGTGAATCCGCATTGGTTTATAACAAATATCTGATCCGTTTGATACTTTTGGTTTACGTTTAAGTTAATTTTTTATAATTGGCAACCAAAGCGGCCATCGTAAAAAATAACCTTCATAAAAAGTAAAAGTAATTATTAAGTATAGAAATAAAAATAAAAACAATATTGTAGTTTCAGAACATCAATCTTCTCTCTCTCTCTCTCTCTCTCTCTCTCTCTCTCTCTCTCTCTCTCTCTCTCTCTCTCTCTCTCTCTCTCTCTCTCTCTTTATATATATATATATATGTGTAGAAAATAAAAGTATAGAGGAGAAAAAACATGCAAGGAGTTTTTTTAGCATAAATTAAAATAAAATCTAAACTTAAACATAACTGAGACCCTCGAAAAAGTTCAGCTGGAGTTAACAAAGCAAACTGTGCAGCGTTTATTCCACACGTTTTGGATATATAATATATCCTGTTATATAGTTTTTATAGTTTATATATATATATATATATATATATATATATATAAAGTATAATGTTGTAAAACAGTATAAGCCAAAAAGTCGTTTAATTACAGCATTTAAAAATTTATAAAAACACATTAGTAATCGTAATCAAAGAATAACAATTTATATAATATTCAATATAATACATATATTTGAATAAAAAATACAATAGTAGAAATATATATGTGCACTTCACAATAATTTATTATAACTGGAAAAAAGTTTTAAAACAGGTTAAATTAGAAACACGTTTCTTTTTTCGAAAACTGTTTCAAACCTAATGTTTTGTTTTGTTTTATTAAATAGTTGAAGTAAATAAAACAATCATCAACTCGAATATTTACCACTAGCCCATAAAACAACTTAGTTTGGAAAAGAAAATAAAAGTTACAATTATTTTCGATGGTTTCTGAAAAGATATTCATAACGGTATGACAAGCGTGTTGAAAACTTATTTCCCCATCGTAATGCAGACAATACGTGTTTTATACATTTAGTGCTAAGTAATTAAATTAAAATTGTTTAATCTTATCTCGTCAAATTTATTATTGTATTTATTGTGAACCGGCTTTACATTTATTTCTGTCATTTTTATTTCACCAACTACTTGTAAAGGTTTCTTTACAGTGTCCGTCTGATAAGTAAATTTTCTATGATATATTATAAATTAAGAATTAATATCTGCAATTGGTTTACATAACTTTGGACGCCGTACTATCAGCGAACTGTCACTTGTTACTTTAAGTTTATCAAATCTAAGTAATGTGTTGTGAATTAATAGTTCATAATTATTTGATATTACTGCATTATTCCGCTTTACAATTTAATATCAACTGTGATATATTAGTATTTAGGGAATTTTAAAGTAAGTGAACATAAAAGTTAGTATTAGGTTTGTCCATGTTGACGTATAAATCCAGCATCACACTGAAATCGAAGTCAAAATTACCCGTTCTGTAGCCTACTGGGTATATTTATCGAATTAAATTTTATTCTGTAAATATATTGTTATTTCCTTTTAATAGAGCGCTGATTAGTGGAGCTAAAAGATATTAAAGTCCTTACTGACCCAGGAATAGTTCCTTCTCAAAAACGCGTCTTTATATCTTGCACCACATCAAGCGTTGAATTTTAGCTCATCAGAGACTTCTTATTTGAACTTGTTTCATAAAGATGGGGGATTCGGATACCGCGTTTGCATTTTTAGTGTTTTTGAACTTGTGTATATATATATATATATATATATATATATATATATATATATATATATATATAGCCTGTTCAAACTTGTTTTTTTTTTCTACAGACAAGTCATGGGAATATAATCAGCTTAATAGTCACCGCTCCATGTATTCCACCCAATCTCCGTAAACACTATGAGTAAACTTCCATCAAGCACTTGGCACGTGATAAGGATCGCGTCATTTGGAAAATTTTACAGGTTCGATCCAAAAATTGGGTCCTGAGCTGTGCCTACTCTACTAGCTTTTGTGTAAGTCTTTCCAATATCTTGGATGTAACACATTCTAGGCTAGCGATAATCGATTTACGTGGTGTGTTTACATGTTTAGTCACATTCTTAACCACACACAAACTGTGAGCAAGTTTGTGATTTTAATGAACAGGAGAAATAAATCATCTAAGTAACTTGTACTATAGAAAAATTTTACAACCATGAAGTACAGCTACATAAGCTAGAATTTCAACTATACATTCATTCTAAATGTAGATATTTAAAAGTTGCATCGTTGTAGTTTTCATTAGCTATTGACAGTGAAATTCCAAAAAAAGAAAAGTTTCCATAAAACTCGTGACGTCAAAGCTGATGACTTACACACCTCCACTATGACACCAGCCATTCAGTAGCACAACCTGACTGATGGTGAAGCTTAACCATATGGACAAACAGATAACAGTTTAGTCCGGCAACTGCTGATAAAGCGTCTCCAATGTAATATCCTGACACTACGCTCTACTGCTGGCCTTTTAAATTGATTCGTACTAAAATAAAAAAATTCTAACTTCTTAGGATAACAAATAATATGTTCAATAATAAAAATACATACTATGAAAGTTTTAATTAAACCTCCTAGATGGACCAATGCTGGATAACAAAATAAATAAAAACTCTATTGTAGTTGCTGTGGCATAGGAGTGTATTGTACTTCTATATACTATAGTACCTTGCTGACACGTGTACCATTGGTTAGTATTAAAATCGCTAAAGAACATCTAAAAATTGTTAATGAAAGAAATTATTTCTTTGCCCTGTAAAAGATGTTGTAATCCAATTTATAATCCTCTGAAATTATTCAGTTCTAAACCCAAATTGAGATAACTACCAAACTTCACCAATACTGGATTTTTATATCACATTTTGCATAAACAATGTATTGTTGAATTTTATCAAAACAAATTCACAACCGCAGCAATCACCGTCACGCAAAGATATTTCATGGAATAATCAAAATAATTTAAAATACAAGTACACACTAGCTAAGGAAAATGGCACTATTCAACTCTAAACACCAATGAAGCTCATGAATATTTCAGTCTCCCTCATATCGTTAAATCTGAATTTGTGCAAAAACAACGTGATCTATGCCTAAATATAGATTTAAAGTTACGGGTAATGAATCTAAACGTCCTTATGATAATTCCATAGTACTCACTGCCTCAAAGATAGAAAGGTAGGTAAACAAAGATGAAAACAAGAAGAAGCTGTATGGAAAGTACATAGCTGTGAGAGTTATGCTGAATAGAATAAGAAATACCTATTTAATCTCGTAATAAATCACATACATTATCTGGAATATGACTGTATGTGATTATTCTGTTGGCTTTCTACAAGAATTTGATTAACAGGCAAATAGACTTAAATATATTAAGAAAATATGGTGTTTTAGTGTTCCTAGATTTCTTATTTTACATTATACCAACTGCACTGCCAGCCATCTTGATTTTTAACTCAAAATACAATGCTACGCCTCAAACACTTTACGTCACTAGTGTAATTATAGAATTATCGGAGATGATTCATTTTTCAAGGTGCAATTAATACGCCTCCAAACGCCTTTTAGTTTCTTATAACCCTGTTTAAAATCTCTATGTTTAAGTTTTAGTAAAGTATGAACGTAAAAATAAACAATATTATTTGTATATAAAAAGCTCCTATAGTAAGACGAATACTATCTAAGTGCATAACGATTAGAAAGATGGTGTATTTCGATGTATCTAATTGCGGACCAAATTTCAAGCATGTTCACAACATAAATTTGCCCAGCTCATTCAGCTCAGTATCAAATTTCCGTTCCAAAGTTAGTTCTCCAGTTTACGAACCAATTTACAAAGTTGTGCTCAACTTATCTGTGTCCGGTCTTAGTTCTACGTTTACACTGTTCCTCGCATTGTCTCTTTGTTGTTTCATTAAATAATGGAAGCAAATAATGGAAGCGTTTCTTTTCTTCCTGTATATTAGTGCGTTAGCACAATAAAAATTAGGCCAGTGACTTGTCTCAGAGGAATTAATGACGGTATAATGAAATAAAAAACTGCAGCATTTGTATTTTTATTTCTTTGGCAAACAATCATAGTTTCTTGCTTAACAATATTAATCTGGCACTAGAAATACGGTTGTATACTAGCATAAGCATGCACTTCAGAAAAATCTTCTATTTATATTTATGTTAACATCCTGTAGGTGGTTCGCAAACAAACGTATACACGCAGGTTTGAGAGTCCGTATATAGGTAAAGATCTTGAATAATTAGTAAAGGGAGGCATTCAATTTTTATCACGAAAAGCTAAAACCATGCTTAGCTTTCAATTGAATTTCAGTACAATATTTTTTTTAATTAAAATGTAATTTTATATATGCCTTCTTTGTAAACTCACTTAGCCGTGATACAATACAAACCTATCCCCAGGAAGGGAGAAACTAGAAATTGTTTGGGATATTTATATCCTCTGAAATTGACGTTTGCGTGGTTAAAGAATTTTCCCTTTTACATCCACCACTGAAACGGAGCCAAATATTCTCTACAATATTTGTATATAGTAAGCACATTACCACATAAACGCTTTAATATATTATGTTGCTAAAGTAAACATTACGTAAGATTTGGTCTAAAAAAATGCTTACTCTCTTTTAAATTCTATCTAGAGTTAATATTACAAACACAGGTTGTGGTTGTGTTGTCACGTTTAATCACTAGCATTGAGGCTCATCAGTATATTGTACTATTATCCTACAGAAGTGTACTTAATTAATGTTAATAGAACAAAATATTACTCAAGATTAAACTGTAGTAATACTTGTTAAACAACACAAATAACATGTTTATATAGTTAAAAATGAGGCTACCTTTTAAGTTAAACGCTTTTATGACATTTATTTAACTATAATTTTGTCCTTATACAACTTATTTATTACACTTTATATTATAAATCATGTTTTTGTACTCTAACCCTCCTAGTGATGAATATGTTTATTATGGTGCATTTGGAGTGTTTCGCTGGGGGTTTCTTAAAAAATTAATAAAAATTATTAATGTTATTGAAAATACAACATATTATATACCAAAATATTAATAAAAACATAAAGAACGATTTTAAAATAAATAAAACTACTTACCTTTGTATATATCCCTTAAAACTTGCTCCAAAATTAAAAAAAACTTAAAAATAATTATTTTACTACTTAAAATTTATTATTAATCAGCAGTAGTAATGTTGTAACAGTAAAGTTAAAGAGAGCGGCAAGATAATGCAGCGCTGGTAACTATATATAATAGAGTACTGTACATAGGGAATGGGATTAATTCTGCTGTAAACTTAATTTCAATTTAAGTTTAAGTTATTATCAAATTTACATATCAAATAATTACAATTTTGACTAATAATGACAATCAGTCGCAGCTATTTTATTTTAGAAAATAAGTCGCACAACTTATATCTGGTTTTGAAAATAGTAACTATGTTGTCTAAAACGCATGTTAATCGTCATTTTGTAAATAATTATCCAATATAAATTTAATAAAATAATGTGTCCCAAGATAGGTGTATGTTTATTTAAGTAAAAGACCTACTACACATTGGTTTATTAATGTCATATGATTATTGTTTTTTGTTTTACAAAAGAGTCGAGTTGATCCAATGTTGCCACTAGTACTGTAAACCAATCTTACTGCTTTGTAATAAAAGAAATGTGGAATTAGCTATACTTTTATTCATACATATAATTTGAAAGTCAGTTTAAGTTAGGATTGTACGAATTAATATCGAATTACTAATTCACAATTATTTTTAAACAAACAATTTCGTTAATTGTAGGATTTAATTTTAGTTAAGATTGTAGGATAGTTTAGGATTGTACGATTTAATATCGAATTATTAATTCACAATCATTTTAAACAACAAACAATTTCTTTTGAATCATAAAAAGATATATGTCTTAGCTATTCATATTTAGAATCAAAATTAACTATTTATGTCTTATTGAAGTTAAGTAAAATTGAGTATACTAAACACGTAACTCAATATTAATTATCATAATTACATCGCATTTTTTTTCGTGGAAAAATAAGGAAAAAATCCTTTGCAAAAAGCACTTACTGTTTAAGTGCAGTTAAGTAAATAACTAATTTAAATCGCAGAAAGATCAGCAGAGAGAACGGATACCTATGGGACTCTTGCATTTACTGGTAAAAGTGAGCTTAAGATATTGTTGAAGTTTACCCTTAGGAACAACCCGTTTAAAAACTGTTGATTCCCCGCATTTGTATTGATTATTATTTTATGATTAAGAGGTTATGTTCCACAGGACAGAAATAAATTTCAAAATGAATAGAAATTGCTGTAGTGTTATTGTTATCTTTAACTATCACATACAACCTGCTGGCAATTTTACTAATATATTTTTCAATGAACTTTGCGAAAACTTTGAAAAGGATTATTGGCCAGAGATTGTTTATGTAAAAGAATTCTGTTTCTTTCTTAATGTTATGATTAAATTTAGAATTGGCTAATTTTAACAAACGTTGCAGTTCTTTATATATGACTGTTTGGACACTTTATATTTATCTCAACACTATAATAATAAAATTTAGGTTTTATTAAACTATGTATAGTTTTTAATTCATCGTTTATTGTGGATTATAAGGTCGGTGTGTTTTAAGTGGCCTAGAAAACCTCTGTCGTTGATAGTGTGGAAGTTTCATGTGTTGCTCTGGGTGTGTTGCTAGTACCCCAACCTATTTTAATCTAATTTGTCGTTATGCCAATTATTGTTTTTATGTGAAAATTTATATTTTATGAATGCAAAATATATGACATAAAAGAAATATAATTTTCACACAAGTAATAATCTTATTAAGATCTATTTATTAAATTCTAAGTTTTACCGTAGCAGTTAACAATTATCTTCCCCGCTTGATAATTTGCTATCAAAAATTGTTAAAAAATATTTTTGATATGGTTATGGAACATAAACCGATCACAAACACTGAAAAAAAACTTATATTTTTATTGTCTGATTTTATTGGACGTGCTGCATATCTTCCAGATGCTCGAACACGTGCAGAAAGAGGGTGGGCTTGTTCTATCTTGGCTACTTTAGCGGTAAATATTTCCCTTGTAGATTTTGTTATAGCCATTCTTCAGATTTATAAAACTAGTTAAGAAGTAGAAACATACTGAAGGACATTCAACCTGTTCATAGCATTTACCTAATACTATTTGTTGTATACAAAACAAATTTATTAATGCCAGCAATGTCAGAGATTGTAAAAAATACAATTAAAGGCCAACGGTTACAATTACGAACAACAATATAAGTAGCACACTTTCGGTCAACAGTGTCGATTACGAATTATTCATGATTTTAAATGTTATGATGTCAGGCTTGAGAAATCATCCTCTATTGTATCGTCAATGTTACATGATTCAAGATGCACTTTATATAAGCAAAACATCTTTCTTATTTTTAGGGAAATACGATAAAATTGTCTTGTTTTCTATATAACAAAACTTTGTGCTTTTTTATTTTTCTGTGTGGTTTACAAATTATTGTGGTACATCGGGTTTTGTTATTTCTCAGAGTACCCACAAAGCGAATTTTTATTAAGCAGCTCCTCAGTCAAAGACATACTACTGTACCAATTTTCAGAAATGGGTTCAGTTAATCTCAATAACAGCAAGAATAATAATAAAGTTTAGTTTCTAAAAATATTTATAATCTTGAAAATGTCAATTGTATTATCTGTAGGTTTATCTGTAGGTTACTAAAGCTTCTAAAACGTATTTACTATTATATTTGTAAGTATAACTTTCAGTTACCCGTGGCTTCGCACGCAATGCCGTACGATTTGCACCTGCATGAGCATTTGTGTACTAATGAGTTATATATCCGATGCTTAATATTGAGTTTGCCATTTTTCCCGGATTACGAAAAATATGTTAAAAAGTGTGCATTTGAAGTCAATGTAATTGATTTCTATGTTAGTATTTTTTGTTTTATTGTTAATTTTTATTCATTTAGATCAAGAAAGAAAAGAGAGCTGTATACAGGGTGATTCATAAAAGGTGTGCAATATTTCAGGACTTAGTACAGGTCATCAAAAAAAGGAAAAAAACTCCATTGCACATGGGTCCGGAAAACGTACCGTTTACTGTCTGTCTGTCTATTTGTGTTTTTTGGGAAAAAAAAATTACTACTCAAAAACCACTTAAGATACAGAATTAAAACTTAACAGTTATGTTAAAATAGTGTTGGTCCTTTTCATTGAAAAAAAATAAAACAAATATCTCATTGCATTTCAAAATGGCGGCCGTTCAAAATTTTCAAATTGTATTAGCTTTGGAACGGCTACTTCGAAAACAAATTCACCGGGATAACTTTTTTTAGCATATTTTATTAACAATTCAATACTTTTTGTTTCAAAAAGATTGAATAATGAATAACTGAGTAGCAGCACCAAACGTAAAAAACAGGTTAAAATCCATGCATTGCAAGTACATACAACAATGTAGTGGATTTTTACGAATAAACTTTTTAAGGTTCTTTATTAAAATACTGAACAATTATTATAACCTAAAAAAAAATATTACTATCATTTTTGTTCCATTTACAGTAATTCAATGTGTTTAAAAATGTGTTACCCACACAAATAAAAAAGAAACAAACTATTCACAATGCTCTTAAAAAAAACAATAGCATCATATTACATGAAAACAGCTGACCAACAATCAGCAACCAAATCAGGTGTTTTAAATGAAGAAAAAACTAATAAACAAACTATCAAGACATTGTTGAGCAAGTCTATGTTTTTGAACGTGATTGTCACTGTTTGCATATTCTGTTCTTCTTTGTAATTCCTGTTAGTTTTTCCTGTTAATTTAAATTTCTTTTATTACTTTGTTTCTTGTACGATATGAACCGTTTTACTTTTGAAGAGTATGCTAATATTCACTTTGTGTACGGACTTGCTGGAGGCAATGCCAGATTAGGTAGCAGATTTTACAGAGAGCGCTTTCCAGATAGGCTGCACCCAGTTCATAGCGTCTTCAGTGCCGTTCATATTAGTCTTAGGGAAACTGGTCATTTGAAAAAAAATAATGTTGTAGAACGGGTAAAATCCGTACGGACTGTTGATATTGAAGAAGAGGTTTTATTATTCGTAGAAGAAAACCCCTCCACCAGCGTTCGCGCTATTGCTCATAATTTGGATGTATGCAAAAGTTCTGTGTGGAAAGTGTTAAATGAAGAACGTTTGTGCCCTTACAGACATCAGAAAGTACAAGCCTTAGAACCTGCAGATTTTCCTCTCAGAGTAGACTGCTCTCGTTGGTTCCTTCACAAATTAGTTGATGAACCCGATTTTTTAAGGTATGTTCTCTTTACTGACGAAGCGTCATTTACTCGAGATGGCATATTTAATAGCCGAAACAGCCATTTATGGGCTGAAGAGAACCCTCATGAAATTGTGCAACTTAAGTTTCAGCACAAATTTTCTGTCAATATCTGGGCTGGAATAGTAGACGGATATTTGATTGGACCACACATTATACCTAACAGACTGAACTTATGAAGTTTTTTTGAGGGAAATCTTACCTGAGCTGTTGGAACATGTTCCTATTGAAACTAGACAAAGTAAGTGGTTCCAACACGATGGAGCACCGGCCCACTTTTCCCTGATTGCTAGACAACATTTGAATGAAGTGTATGGAGATCGTTGGATTGGACGTGGAGGTCCCGTCCCTTGGCCTCCACGGTCACCTGACCTCACACCCATTGATTTTTACTTGTGGGGACCCATGAAGCAAATAGTGTATACCACTCCCATACAGAATGAAATGGATCTAGTAGCTAGAGTTGTTGAGGCTGCTGCAGTTATTCAAGACAATAATCCATTTGAAGGGGTGAGAGAATCGTGCTTACGGACGCTTCAGAATCTGCAACGAGTTACAAGGACGCCACTTTGAGCAACGATTATGAAAGTTTTACAGTAATGTAATCATTGATTTCTTAATAAAAAATATCATGTTCAATAAAAATTTTTCAAACACATTGAATTACTTACGCTGTTTCACACAATTGCCATGTAAGAAAACCCTATACCCAACCATAACGTAGCCCTATTAACATTTTTTAAGATTTAAAAAACCAGGATTCACAATTGGTTAAGAACTTTTTTTAAATTTATCTTAAAACAAATTAAAAAAAATAAATATTACATTTCAGGTTATAATATTGTTCACTATTTTAATAAAGAACCTTAAAAAGTTTATTCGTAAAAATCCACTACATTGTTGTATGTACTTGCAATGCATGGATTTAACCTGTTTTTAACGTTTGGTGCTGTTACTCAGTTATTTGTTATTCAATCTTTTTGAAACAAAAAGTATTGAATTGTTAATAAAATATGATAAAAAAAGTTATCCTGGTGAATTTGTTTTCGAAGTAGCCGTTTCAAAGCTAATACAATTTGAAAATTTTGAACGGCCGCCATTTTGAAATGCAATGAGATATTTGTTTTATTTTTTTCACTGAAAAGGACCAACACTAGGTTAACATAACTGATAAGTTTGAATTCTGTATCTTAAGTGGTTTTTGAGTAGTATTTTTTTCCCAACAAACACAAACAGGCAGACAGTAAACGGTACGTTTCCGGACCCATGTGCAATGGGGGTTTTTCCTTGTTTTTATGACCTGTATCAAGTCCTGAAATATTGCACACCTTTTATGAATCACCCTGTATATATATAAATATATTTATATAAATATATATGTATGTATGTATATATATATATATATATATATATATATATATATATATATATATATAGCTCTGAGACAATTTGTCAAAAGAAATTTTATTTAGATTAATTTTGGTTTGATACCAGTCTTTGAACGTAAGTTTAGACTAAATTGTCTCTTATATGTGCACTGATAGCAGTTCCCCGCCTCTTTTGATATATAGTGACATATGTACTTTCATTAGAGGCAAATCCGACCTTTGCAGTCCTATTATGTTCCAACCAATTTTTTAAAATTATATTATATTTTATTGTCAAGGAAAAGGTTGCCACATCATATTAGATATAACTTTAAACGCAGGATAATTAGAAACAGTTTTCATCAGTGTACAGGCCAAAATACATTTGAAACTTTATCTAGGGGCATTCTATAATTATTCCAAAAAAACCAATGGACGATATCAATAAGAGCATTTTACATTATGTAAATTAAATTTGAATAAAGCGTAATATGTTGTTTACTTATTAAAACTACAATTTTATCTAACAGTCATCAAGTATATGCTTGAAACACTATGTATAATAAATAAATATTATCAATACGTCAAAAGCGAATGTGAAACATTTCATTCTCTCAAGTTTTAACCCATGAACATACTGTAGGAAACTCACATATCTATTTTCTGAATTTTGTATTTAGACCTGATTACAAAATTGAGTTAAGTACCTATTTTAAGTGCCTGAAATTGCTTGTGTTATAAACAAATCTTCTTCGGGCAAGTTATATTAAAAGGTTTTGAATTCCAAACAAAAAGAGAAATCGATTAAATAACCTAAATACTCGCCAAATGTTCCGCAATTTACAGAGTAAGTATAGAGGTGCTTCCATTTAAAGTAAGTATATTATAAAGATTATCAATTTTCTTTTTTTGAAAAGATGTTATCCCTATTTTATTTAAGTTAAAACTTTAACGTACATTCTGGAGGACATATTGAAAATGTTCCTAAATAGTTAGTTTTTACAAATTTATAAATAAAACATTATTACTCTAAGAATAATATCTATAGGGTAATCAATATAAAAAAATATATTCGATGCATTAAAAAAACAATAATAAAAGGTCTATGTTTTAAATTTAATTTATTATACTTGATTACGATATCGTTTCTAAATAATATAAACCAAAAGTAACGTTCTTTTTATAAAACATTTTGGTCTTTATATTGCTTTATTGAATAATTTAAGTTAATAAAATAAACTCCAACACGAGTATTTACCTTTCACACCCTTGCGGACTATAAATGTAATTAAAGGTTTGGGCTATTTGTAGATATTTCTGAAAGAAGCTTCATAATTGAATAAGAAACAAGTTGATGAAAACCTGTTTCCATGTCGCAATCCAGAAAAGACAGGTTTTATAACGGTAAGAGCTACGCAACTTCATTTATATTATGTAATCCAATATTATCAATTTTAGCATTTTATTTACTTGTTAA
>NW_025779870.1:40000-55017 GCF_021130785.1 Homalodisca vitripennis
TTCGTTGTGATAGACGACTTTTTTGTTGCTGCTGCTCAGCTGTATCCGCCAACACACTAATGGTATGTGTTCTCTGATCCATCTATATATTTGAGTTTTTCATGATTTATTTAGTTTTTTAACTTTACATAATTGCCTTTGCATTACATTTCAATTTATATTTTTGATCAGCCCCTCTTAGTATTTTATATTTTACTGATAGGTACTATCTCGAGGGATGTTTTTCTTTTATTGACATCAGCGCGGGCTTCGGCAGCACCGGAGGCACTCGTAATTAATTTTTTTCTCGAAATTAAGAAAAACATTTATTTTTATAAAAATTCTGCTCATTTCTGTATTATTTTTCATTTACGTTTGCAAAGATGGCGGCGCAAACCGGTGACGTCATCACGAGGTTTCAATCATTGGCCACAAAAGGTCACGTGACGCTAGACGTGGATGTAGAACATGGAGATATTACTGAAAAGTTATTTAATTTTTCATTTTCTAGAACTTCGTTATTTCTCATTTAAACCCCATCAAACCTTATACTTTTTTGTTCTATATGACGATTCCAATAAGTTTTTAACGCAAAACTCGTATTTTTCCGCCCCGGCCGTTAATATGATAATTACCTTTTTTTCTTTATAAATATAATACTAGCTTCTTAAAAAGTTTCAGAATTATTTTTGTAGTAGAAAAACTATGTAATCATTTTTACCACAAGCAGTAAGTCACAAAACGGTTGCATACAAGCTTAAGCATCGCTTTAAGACAAACCTTTCTTGATACATTTCTGTTGTCACCCTGTATGGGGTTGACGTACATTTAAACACTATCTTGGGAGCCTGTACATAAGTAAAGATCCTAACACATTTTCGGAGTATTTACCAGGTCGCACTCGGAAATATAGAAATTACCTTGACATATAATTTATGAATGTTAGAAATAAAAGTATGATAATAAAAAAAAGTAGAGGATATGAAGTAATTTATATTACAACAAATAGTTTTTGTATTAGGTAAGTTTAAATAATAACACGATTCAATGCGTGTTTCTGGGTACATTTCTAGGGTGGATAGGGATTATTTTTATTACGTTCTCTCTAACTAGCTGTAGGATGTTTTTGATTTTCTATTATGATAAGTTCATGAGAATAGCTTTTATACCAACATGTTTGTAGCTCGTGATTTAATGCTCCATTCGGTTGTAAAGTATTCAATATTCAAGTAGTAACTCACATTATAATTGAAAGTTACTTTGCCCTAAGTCTCTTTAGAGATAATTATGTATAACTAAAAAACGTTTATAAAACCATTTAAAAATGACATAATATCTCTAAAGTCAAGAAGCAAAATTGCCTTGCAGTTAAAAGTCATATGATTTGAAGAAACCAAAAACCTCCAAGCTTTAAATAGTTATTTATCCTCCAGACACTCGTTGTATTAAACGGATGATACATTAGTTTTACTTTTACAGTAAAATGTCAGTCTAGAACATTGAGCTGAGTTAACTATCTAGCACAAGGACCGAAAGATTGCAGAGGTAAATAGTCTGAAACGAAGCCCTTTTTGTAAATAAATTTTAATATTTACATACCAGGAAAGAGTGTCTACTGTGGCATTTCAAAAATTATCATACTGTAACACGTTATGCTATCCAAAGAAAGTCTATGCAAATGGGGTCTAATTCTAAAACTTTAATCTTAAACTGTATTTGATAAAAGTGAAACTAAACCCAGCCGTATGTCTTTAGAAAGGCAAAATCATGCAATTAAAATTTATTTAAGGAAGAAAGAAAAGGCCAGTGTGCTTTGGGAAACAAATACTCCAAAGCAATTATACCAACTGATAAAGTAAAAGATAGATAGATTGCTGTTTTTTTCGCCAGTTACATTTCCTTGACTAAGGAAAGACCGAAATCTCCAAAGTATTCATTTCAATTTTGGTAGCGTGATGTATCCACAGGTATTTGGATCTACTTAACTTTATGATTGCTGCCGAAAGTTCGTGAAGGTATTCCAAGGCAAACACTGTTTGTTTCATACATTTGTTTTTCGTGCTGGGTTTAAAACATGCATATTAACTGATTATTGTCTTACTACAAAGTATTTACTTGGAAATTTATTAAACAAACCGAACTATAATGAATAGAACCTACTTTCAATATACAGTAATGATGTATTTGTATTGTAACATTTTTTAAATAAATCCATGTCTAAATAATTACGATAATTTCAATTAGATCTAGTCTGGTATATAGATATATTAATATTATGTTAACACATATTATTGATTTATAACAAACAACATAACGTGATAACTATCTTCAGCATAATGTATATAGAAATATACATAATTATCAACGTAGTTATTTAAATTTTACATTTATTAATTTATTAAATATGTTTTTTTTATTACATATTCATTCTAAACTCAGCCTTGATAGAAAACAAACCCAACCTAGGGAACACCCAGCAGCGGTTACTTCTGGCTGGTTTATACCTTCCAGTTGAACCCACACTGGGCACAGAATAAACAGGTGTGCCACTTAAATCTGGGCAAATTTAAGTCCAGGGAGCGGCACAACACTAACTCAAAATTTCGAGATTCTGTGGTCCAGGGGTAATTCGACTGTTGAAGTTGGTGGGGATCTTTCCATAAGTGTAAAAGATTCTTGAAAACTAAGACATAAGTGTATGCCCTCCAGTTGTAGTGAAGATGGTTTAGAGCTGGCTTCCCCTTATTCCGAGTGGACAGAAATTGAGTTTAGTGCCTTATATTCTTTCTCGTGGATTTCGACAGGAGGCGCCTCCGATTCCCAATCTTACCCATCCTCAATATCCGGAAGCAGCGCAAAGGTCCTTCAGCAAAAAAATCTTTAGAAAAGAAGAAACCTGTAAATTATTTATATTATATATTATTATTATTAATTATTAGGGATATATATATATAAAAACATGCGTAATTGAATCGGAGCCAAACATTGCACAATTTTTTTTTTTCTAGTAGATATACTTCAAAACAAATGCTCTGTTTTATTATACTGTCGCTAGAGGCAAAATTACGCGGGGTTTTACACTAATATGCATTCTACGTCTGTTTGTATGTGTTCTACCTGTTTACAGATATACGTTAAGAAATGGTCATAATCAAAGATATAGCAACCCCTTTAGTTTCTAATGTTGCATGAGTATATTTATTACTTTATGATAACATGACGTTTACCCATACATTAATAAATTGTTACCCTATAAATGAAAACTGAAAAAATTTGTGGGGTGATTGAATATAAATCTTCATATGCTCAAATCTACTTATTAAGTATCAAATTCAGCGCAATTCTTCGTAATACATTTCCTGTAGTATATGTGCATTGGAGTATAATTCTGTTACAGTTAATTTTTGATTTTATATTCATGTAAAATACAAACTTATTGGTTACGATCACTAATTCAATATTTTCTTAAAAAAAAAATAGAAAATACAAATGTTTATGCCTATAAATATCTCAAAACGACTGATTTCCACATTTGTTAAGAATCATGGCAAATGTATCTTGTTTAGTGACACATAAATACGGTCTGATAAATAATATAGTACATATTTACACGATTCTAAAAATTTGAAAGTTTAAGTTCAGTATAATCTATTTATTTAAACCATCGTAAATATTTCAAATTTCGTTTTAAATAAAGTGCAAAAAGAAATTTGAAAACTGAATTGAAATTACTAGCCTTGTAGTAGAAAATATAGTTTAGTTATTTTTTATATAGTGAGGTTTATGCTAATGCTTTGATCACCTGAACTAATGATTTAAAAAAAATTCTAACGGTCTTCAAAGCTGGATGGAACATTAAATAATTGTACAAGATTGAACTAGAAGTTACGATATTCATTTTTTTAATATTAAATATGTAGCGTACATTTACAACATAAAATGGGCAGTCAGAATGTCAAGACAAATCAGTCAAATCATTAAACTATATATCATCGTGGCTGAAAGATGATACCAATACTTTTAAGAAACAGTACTAACCTAGATAAGCTAATCTAGATATATATTACAGACTTTGTACCATTTTGTGAAACCTGCGTCGTAAATAAACCACATTAACTATATTTATCATTCATATTTATGAAAACTGTTCGAAAGTTGTCAAATTTCAAACACAAGTTCTGTTTTGTGACGATAAATCTTATTCCGTCTTGTGCAGTTTCCTGGTACTGACATTTATCATCCATAATCTATGGAGCCAATTTTTGCAGTTCCGAGATTAAAGTGGTATAACGCCCTCGGCACTGCATTTATTACCTTTCGCAATATTGCAAGGACCGAAATAAATTTTTGGTTTTTTTTTAAATTTTGAAAATTCTAACATGGCGTTATTATAAACATTGTCGTTTTAAATATTCTGTCTGTTTTGTATGATTTTTTGTTAAAACTGAAATGCAAAGTTTGCGATCTGTTGATTAAAGTACCAGGCTGTTTGCAATACATTTTTAATAAACCAACTCTTAAGTAAAGCATGTGTTAATTGGAAACTATGTCAAGGCATTAGTATCGTGCTTAAAGAAATTTGAAATAACACATATTCTGAACTAATATTTTTTTGCTGGAGTTATGAAAAAAGTTAGTATAACATGTAATAACATTGACATTACTTTTCTTAAACTCTATATAACTATTTCTGTTGTTAAAGGTAACACACAAATAATCCCTGAACACTTTATTTTTTATTTTCTAGAATCACTAATAAATTGGTTAAGAATACCATGACAAATACTTATAAATTAATAATGAGATTGAATACAAAACCAAAAGATGCTAAAATCTTATAGAAAGCATTATGAGAAGCAAAATAAAAATAAAAATGTAATATAGACAATTAAAATAATGTTATTTCCGTAATTCAAATCTACTACGTAATTAAAGTGCATTTAGTTCATCCTCATATTATACAAACATTTCCGTCATGCGTAGTGAAAAAATAAGTATATATCTATTACAATAAAAAGTGGTATTTGGAGGGATTTTAATAGGTTTATTAAACGTGCCACCACAAGGTAAAAGCTTTCCGTACAAATGTGAGATATGTCTGTCTCGGGACCAGCTGGGGAGGCTCCATCTTCTATAAACGTTGTGTGTGCACCACTGTTAATTTGACAAATTTTCAATAATAAAAGACCTAATTATTATTTTTACTTAAAATTTCAATCCTTCTTTGATATAGAAACAATACAAACTTTTGATTAAATATAGTAATCAATTTCCGAGAACTTTTAAATAAATAGATTTCTGTTTTGATAGCATACTGTTCCAATGTAATAAACTGTTTATCCCCGGAAAGTTCAGATCTTCTTATGTAAATTATAATTTTCCAAATAGTGTTATTCGCATCAACCCTCTGGCAACAAAACCTTTCCATAAAAAATTTGTCGTAAAATATCACAACCATCATGAGCGAAGTTTATATTTACATACATAAATGGTTATATTAGCCTGCATGTTGCCGTGTTTGTCTATTATTGTTATTATTCTATAAGCAGAGATTTTATTAATGCATTATTATTTCTGTAGGTAAGTTATTAAAAACTGAAATATCAATAAATTATCTAGTATATATATACTGGATTGACAAAAAATGAGAGTGTGCCAAATATTGCTTTTAGTACATTTCGTACTATTTTAGTAGTACATCTATATACGTATATATTAATAGTGGAGGTGTTTCAGATCATTCGTTACTATAGAAATCTACAAATCATCCGTTTACAATAATATATGTATTAAAAGTGTCATCCTTACTTTTATGAATATTTTTTACCTTTTAAAAACTTGTTATTTTTTAAAACTTTGCACCTTTAAAATAACTAAACTATTCAGTAATCAAACTTATCCAGGAGAATTAAACCAGTGTTAAAATAAAATCCAGTCATTTTTTTAATATGGAAAAGTAATCACAGTTAGAAATTGTAATTCCTAGATAAAAATGAAAAGTTTTATTAAAATCTTTACAATAATGTGGACAGTTTTACTTGTACTCGAACTAGTGATAATTTAAACTTCAATGGAAAAGAGCCATCATCTCGCCTCTCTTATCAATGTCCTTACAAAGGCATTTCATGTTTTTGACAGCATTAACATAACCTACATTTTTATGTCAGAAGATTGTTTAACGAACCTTATTATTACTAAAAAAATAATAAGGTTACAATAAATGTATGTCTTCTGTTTCATTTCCTCAGAGTAACAGTATCGGTTAAATTTATTACTATAATTTATAAACCTTTAGTTCCCATATATTAGTCAGACATAAATCGGTATTATAAAAACAAAAACTGCATTATGTAATGGAAAACATAGATTTCTGTATGTTTTAATGCGAAAAAAATATTGCTTATGGGAAT
The DNA here is from genome assembly GCF_021130785.1 of Homalodisca vitripennis. Lineage (NCBI taxonomy): Eukaryota > Metazoa > Arthropoda > Insecta > Hemiptera > Cicadellidae > Homalodisca > Homalodisca vitripennis. The sequence continues at coordinate 46,390 of NW_025779870.1, forward strand.
CTTTAATACTTCGAAGGCAATTTTGTATAATTACGTTTGCTTGCTTTTTATATATAGAATGTTTTTTGCAATACAGCGCTATAGCATAAAAACATACTTTCAAGACCCATAAACATGTCACATGAATTATGTCAATTTTAGCATAAATATATTAAATATACAAAACATATATTGGATACTTCACGATACGAGATTATATTACATAATTAACACGTAGCTATCTTTATATGTACCACACATTTTCCCTTGAATTTCTTAGCCAATTTAACTAGTAGGAAGTTTTAAGAGTGGTTTAATACGGATTATTCGAATTGTAACTTGCTTACTCTGGAATTTTCTTAGACTGTAGAATCATGCTATCTTCAATAAAGTGTCCATTTTTCAAGAGACTGACAAATCTAGAGCCTGAAATGTATAATTTTTTGTGAAGACGATCTTTGGTAAAATAATGTTCTCATCTTAATATCACTTCTTCGTGGGGTCAAAGTTGCAATTGTTAATCCGAATATTTTAATTTACAGTAGTTTTAATAAAAGTAGAGAAAGAGAAATAAATCTAGACGAACACAAGGGAATCAAAGCAAAACGGATGAGAAACTTATGTCAAAGGTAAATTAACACATCAGGTTATGTTTTTGAACAAACACAATTTTAAATAACCTTGGCAAAGAGAGGTTTACGAAAAAGGGAAGCCAACTATGTTCCAAAAATTTTGAAAGAAGCCTGATTGAGCAAAGTGCTTTATCTCTCTAGGTTAATAAAAAAGCAATAACTCAAGCAGAGAAGGCCTAGAAAGGAAGGTAGAGTGGTAAGAATTGGAGCTATTAAATTTCACGTATAATTGAAAAATTGAATTTCAGTTGAAGTTTGTAAGTACTATTTTCTGCATACATACTCCGTATAATATGGACGAACTACTACTATTGTAAAAGAAATTAACTGAAGACCAGAAGTCATGGTGAGGATCTTAGAAGCAAAAAGGGATGTCCCTCTATAAAAATATCGCCGCTAGATGTTGAATTTATCTGCAATAATATTAAAGGAATTCCCTCATTCCAAGATCATTATATAAGAAAACAAAGTAAAAATAGATATTATCTTTGTGAATATCGTAATTTAAGGAAAATGTATAAGTTTTATTGTTAAAATGTACTACAGATAATATTCGTCGTGTAAAAGAACACTTTACAGCTAAAGTTTTAACGAAAAGTTTACCCAATAATGTTGAAAAAAGATCTGCAAACAGTGAAAATTTCCTAATTAAAATCTGTAACACTAACTTGAATACAAATGAAAAGATAATTCTAGAGACTGCTCATGAGAACCACATTAGAAGAGCCGAAAAGACAGATAAAACGCTGAAATTAATGATGAAAATTTCGTATTTATTAAGGATTCGCAGAAAGCGTTGCCGTTTCCTGTCCTCACTGTGTCTGAAACTTAAAATACAAGAAAAATTTAATATTACATTTAATGAATTCATATTATTCATTCATTAACTACCGGTTGTGGTATGTATTATATCTGGGATGAGATAGTTGAATCAAGAAGATCACAGGAAATTGCCTTGTGTTTAGAAAAACACATTAAAACCCAAGCGAGAGATAAAAAAAACGTATAGTGATTTATATTGATAGCCTACATGCGCTGGACAAAATAATAATAACAACATGACTATAGTACTAATGAGATTTATAAAATCCAATGAATCAGACATTGATAGAATAGAAAAAATTATTAGTATATGGCTATAGCTACATGCCTAATGATTTTAACTTAAGAGAGTGTGTAATCGGCGGTTAAGTGAAGAATTATTTTATATACCACAAAATTGGCATGAAAATATCGCAACTTGAACTTCATAAGCAGTAAAAATGGAAAGAGAAGAGTAATTTTCTACATCAAATTTCGAAAAAAGAACCACGCCCACGCTCTTGATTTTAAAACGTTAAACATCAATTCTGTTGGAAAGAATAGTAGACCAATACTTTTGCAAACCTTTTCATTAGAAAATATGTACCATGAAGTAAGTCCGATTGCAAAATGAATAAATGTGATATGATTAACTTATTAAAGTTCATTCGACCTGTATATCACAGATTCTTCTTAGATTTGCACAATACTTCTGCAGAAGATGAATTAGGACCATTACCTTACACGGAGGAAGTTACAAATAAAAAACAAGGAATGACAGAACAAGAGACCCTATTTAGATCGAACAGCGGAGTGATAATAACATTTGATAATAGCCTTCTTTTGTCTACATACTTATGAAAAATAGACAAGAACTAAAGCCAATATTATTTTATTACCAAATAATACTGATTTACTCCTCTAAAGTATTTTTAAAAGGTTTTGTTTTACAGGTATTATAATGAAGTGAACAATAGTGCTGATTACTTCCTTTAAAAATGCAGAAACAAGTCCTTTGCTTTTAATTAAATATTAATTATAACTACAAGAGTTGTATAAAAAGTACACCCTATACGTATGTATAAATTCACTAATAGTAATTATCACATTTGTTTGAAATCTCCAAGCTGAAGAAAGATTACTATGCAATTATATTCCATCATTATTCTTATAGGAATATAGTTTTTTCAATTAAAAACTAAAAACAATAATTTACCGCATTTTAAAGTAATTTACGTATAAACATACATATATAAGAAGAAAATGCTGTTTAAAAATATTAGATTGTAAATAAAAAAAATAACTAAATAAAAAATAACGTAGAAACTCGATGGAAATCTGTTTACTCAATTCTTATATTCTTTTGTAGAAGAAAAATACAGGCAGTGTAAAATAAATTCTCGCTTAGCGACTGTTTGGTTATCTGATGCTTAATTAGTGTTTTACAAACCGTCTTAGTTGTCACGGCAATTCACTCTCAATCTCTGTCTCTCACGTCTCTCTTTTTAAACTTATAGGTAATGTCATTTCTTTCAAAACTTTCAGTTTAGTTTTCATTCAATACCTTGAAGTTTTCGTTACTTAATATTAGGGACTTCCATTTCCAGCTATCGAAGATGGTTGCTATTCTTCTTCCATTCGTACTTGGCTATTGGACCTTCTGTGTTATTGGTAAAGTTCCATTGTTTGTGGAAATACCAGTTTTTAAGGATTTATTGAAAATTAATAAACTAGTGAAACAATAGGGAATAAGACTTTTTTAACAGGTTGAGGAATAAAATGTAAAATACATGTGAGTGAGCTAAGGCACTCGGTTCCGTTTTTTTCTCGTTACGTTACTATTGTAGAATGCTTTTCAAACACATACAGAATTTTTCCGGACATTTTCCATCGTCAAAAATAACCTTCAAGGAAGGGGACATACAGAATTTATGCATTTAATGTGTTGACTATTGCATCCGAATTAAATTAATTGTAGCCAAATCTATAAACATGTGACAGTAGAGGGAAAGCGTAATTGCAATAAATTAAGTAAATGTATCTTTAATGAAGAACTTACAATTAAGTGGTTTTATTGTGTTATCTTCATTGTAGAATACTGTAAAGTGGCTTGCAGTATAGCATTACGAGCTTTAGTAATACATTATTTAACGGAAATCTTTAAATGGGGTAGTTATTATTGAAATACCTCTATTGCAGCCATCATAGAATTTGTTAGTAGAACAGCAACATCATTATTGCATCCACGACAGTAGTTATTTCTTTAACAAAGAAGAATTGAGGTCTTACTAGTGAGTTGTATTGTTCTTACATCAAATTGTTAATTGGCTAGCCGTAGTAGAGCAGTGGTGTAATTCCAGAAACTGGAGTTATACATGCTGTGATAACGAACGAACATCTGGGTGTTTGTAATTGATTTACCTTAATTTTACCTCATGATAGATTTTCTGTCAGGTGAGCAGTGTATTTTCGGTATTGTAGCCAATCGTTAAAATGAAGGCGGGAAAATAAATAGAGAAATTGAAATATCTTGAAGAAACAATCCTTTAATGAAGAACTTACAATTGAGTGTTTTTTTTGTGTTACTTCTACTGTAGCCAATTGCAAAATGAAGGCGGGAAAATAAATAGAGAAATTGAAATATCTTGAATAAACAATCCTTTAATGAAGAACTTACAATTGAGTGTTTTTTATTGTGTTACTTCTACTGTAGCCAATCGTAAAATGAAGGCGGGAAAAATAAATAGAGAAATTGAAATATCTTGACGAAACAATCCTTTAATGACGAACTTACAATTGAGTGTTTTTTATTGTGTTACTTCTACTGTAGCCAATTGCAAAATGAAGGCGGGAAAATAAATAGAGAAATTGAAATATCTTGAATAAACAATCCTTTAATGAAGAACTTACAATTGAGTGTTTTTTATTGTGTTACTTCTACTGTAGCCAATGCAAAATGAAGGCGGGAAAATAAATAGAGAAATTGAAATATCTTGAATAAACAATCCTTTAATGAAGAACTTACAATTGAGTGTTTTTTATTGTGTTTACTTCTACTGTAGCCAATCGTAAAATGAAGGCGGGAAAATAAATAGAGAAATTGAAATATCTTGACGAAACAATCCTTTAATGAAGAACTTACAATTGAGTGTTTTTTATTGTGTTACTTCTACTGTAGCCAATTGCAAAATGAAGGCGGGAAAATAAATAGAGAAATTGAAATATCTTGAATAAACAATCCTTTAATGAAGAACTTACAATTGAGTGTTTTTTATTGTTGTTACTTCTACTGTAGCCAATTGCAAAATGAAGGCGGGAAAATAAATAGAGAAATTGAAATATCTTGAATAAACAATCCTTTAATGAAGAACTTACAATTGAGTGTTTTTTATTGTGTTACTTCTACTGTAGCCAATTGCAAAATGAAGGCGGGAAAATAAATAGAGAAATTGAAATATCTTGAATAAACAATCCTTTAATGAAGAACTTACAATTGAGTGTTTTTTATTGTGTTACTTCTACTGTAGCCAATCGTAAAATGAAGGCGGGAAAATAAATAGAGAAATTGAAATATCTTGACGAAACAATCCTTTAATGAAGAACTTACAATTGAGTGTTTTTTTATTGTGTTACTTCTACTGTAGCCAATTGCAAAATGAAGGCGGGAAAATAAATAGAGAAATTGAAATATCTTGAATAAACAATCCTTTAATGAAGAACTTACAATTGAGTGTTTTTTATTGTGTTACTTCTACTGTAGCCAATCGTAAAATGAAGGCGGGAAAATAAATAGAGAAATTGAAATATCTTGAATAAACAATCCTTTAATGCAGAACTTACAATTGAGTGTTTTTTATTGTGTTACTTCTACTGTAGCCAATTGCAAAGAGTTTCTAGTGAATTAGCAAAATCGTAATCGCTACTACCAGAGTTAAATTGTTGTTATTTATGAAGTTACGTTTAAATTAGTATTATTACGCTTTATTGCATTGTAAACAGTTATAAAATGGCTAGTAGGTGCGCGGTGGCAAGATGGAGCCGCTGGTGAAGTTCTCTAGTGAAGTTCTTAAAAATACTAATTATTATGTGATATATAAATCAGGTCTTTATATAAAATTTCGGTTTTTGTGACACATAACGATAGTAAGACGCTTAAAGTCTATACAAATCATCTATTATCATGTATACATTCTAAGTAAATAATAACTTGTTATTATTTTGTTTGTCACTAACGCTATATTGTTTATATTCATTTGGAATTCTCTCTTTATTTTTAAAAGTACAGTTTGTAACATGTCATTTTTACAGCGTCTTAAATAAGAATAAGTTTCTTTTATTTTGAAATGAAAATATTTTCAATAATAAATCAGTACTAATAGGACTACATTTTATTACCAGTAACGATGAGTTTAAATTTTTTTTTTTCTAGTTATCATTTCTTTTCGAGGCTGCTGATTTGCTTGACGTACGTGGGCACCAGCGTTCCTTATTTTCGAGCTTGAGTTGAACCAGCAACTGTCGGGTTAGGGAACGTTTAGTTAGGAGAACAGTCATCCTAAAGCAAATGCTGACGCCTTCCCTTTATTTACTTTTGTTTCCGAGTCGGTGATGATTAAAGTCTGTTCCGTTGATCATCGGTGCTGTATTTGCTTCGGCTTTTGGTTTTACATTAATTCGTGTCTGAGCTGAACTTGGAAACTACCTCTCCTTTCGAACCCTAGATTACACCCCTCCCCACTGGCCTATCCGGTGCCTTAGGGTTACATAGTATTATAAACTATTCCTGTCCGACGTACACGTTATACGTTTGGCACCCGAACAAATGGACGAAATTAAACAATATTTTTCTTATAGTATACTTTAATTAAGAAAAATTAGTATGAAATGTTCGAAAACGTTATTTTTCGCAAGTCCTTTGCAGTTTTACGCTGGCATACCTTTGGAAAAATATCTTACGTGTCATCGGTATAAAGTTGAACAAACCAAGCCATCCGAGAAGATGTATTTTCGAAAGCTACAAGCCCTGTGGTACACGGTTACCGCAGATTATAGGGGGCCCTTAAACACGATCGAAGAGTGGAAATCGCTTTATTAGTATGTCAGGATTACTACAGCAAGTGGTTAGAACTTTGTCCATTTATATCGTCTACAGCTGCTAATGTGGTAAAGAAGTTCAAAGAAATGATTTTGTTCAGATACGGTGCACCCAGCGTTTTAATAACGATACTGGGTCTCAATTTGTGTTTTCAAAAATTTTTTCAGGATCTTTGTAGGGGACTGGAACGTCGATTGTCAACTAACGGCACCTTATAGTCCACAAGCAATCCAGTAGAACGCTCTAACCGCGTCATCAAAACCCTAATATCTCAATTCGTTGGTGAAGACCACCCATCGTGGGATGTTAAACTAAGTAAGTTTAGATATGCATTGAATACAGCGAACCACGAATCAGAAAACTTCACGCCCGCCGTTCTTAACTTTGAACGAGCTGAGGCTGCCTAAAGCATCATGTCGACCTGCATTTGAGTAATCCGGCAACCAGGAAACGACTACACGAAAAGAAAGGCACGAAAAACGAATGGAAGGATTTTAAAACATTTATTAAAGCTGTCACTGCAACTTAGCCCGAGCTTTCCAGAGGCAGCCTCGATATTATGACCGTACAAAACGATAACATAATCTTTGCGTTGGAGAGCTGGTCTGAAAAAAACATCAAACCCTATCTTCATCTGATTCGTATGTATCGAATCTGGCGCCTCATTTTATAGGCCCTTTTGAATTAATTAGGTTTAATGGCTCAAATATTTTCGATTTGAAAGGACCGTTTCGACAAAAAAGACTTCGCACGGCCCACGTAAAGACGTGTGAAAAATTATATAGGGGTCCAACTGAAGGGAGATGATTAATAAACAATATACAGGTATTTCTTTAGTGGCTCAGTAAAATATTTAGTTGTAGTTTGTTTTAGATGCATGACGAGATGCTTTTATTTGCAGGCTATATTGAAAATTCTGCAAGAGAATCTTAAACGTGCCCTTCACTCGATCGTTGCCCATTTTTCCCAGGTCTCCAAAAATGTATCTACGGAAAAGGTCACAGGGACAGTGGCGTAAAAAAATACTCCTAAACAAACAGCCGGCATATACACGTTAATCACGTCTCCGTTAATTAGTTGACCAGGGAAAAGGCACTCCAACTCGTCAGAACTCGGCTGTAGTTTTTGCCGCAAATCCTCCATGCTAGCGTGCACTGAGTTAATCTACGTAGCTACAGACGCGTGGGAAAGGTATTCCAATCGGAAAAGCGTTCTAAAGGGATTAACCTCTAGAGACCTGATTCTGTTCCCCTTATACCTAAGGGGACTACGAGGGAGATCACTGGGCTTTTCGCCATTAAACCGAAACTTCACCTGGTCAGGGCACTCAACTCGTTGGGACATCCCCGAACTAAAGAGATACGAGTACTTCTCGCGTTTCTGCAAAGGAACGCAACGGAAAGGAAAAATACTATTTGACAGGGCCGTCTGGATAATATGTAACACCCCAGACGAGTACCACAAAACGCGACAGAGCGTGGGGGGGGGGTGCGTTCGTATTGTTCTTACACTGAACTCTTGTCAGCGGGGGGGGGGACACTCCGTCAGGAAAAATACAATCAACCCAGGAGAAAAAAATATCCACAGGGGAAGATATCCCGTGCTTCCAGTCGGAGTCGTCGAGTCGGAATCAGAGTCGGGACTCGTCTAGTCCGGAGTGGTTAATACATACCACAACCATATTTTTAACTACCGGTTGTGGTATGTATTATATTTGGGATGAGATAGTTGCAACAAGAGGATCACAGGAAATTGCCTTGTGTTTAGAAAAACACATTAAAACCCAAGCGAGAGATAAAAAACGTATAGTGATTTATATTGATAGCCTACATGCGCTGGACAAAATACTAATAACAACATGACTATAGTACTAATGAGATTGATAAAATCCAAATGAATCATACATTGATAGAATAGAAAAAATTATTAGTATATGGCTATAGCTACATGCCTAATGATTCTAACTTCGAGAGTGTGTGTGATCGGCGCTTAAGTGGAGAATTAATCATATACCTCAAAATATGGCATGAGAATATCGCAACTTTTCGTCGCAAGAAGAAGTTCATAAAACTGTTAAATGGAAAGAGAAGAGTTATTTTCCACATAAAATTAAAAAAAAAA
>NW_025779871.1:0-52901 GCF_021130785.1 Homalodisca vitripennis
TCCTGATTACATCAGCTATTTAAAAGGAAGTCTACAAAGTAGTTTTAGCTGAACATGCTTCTTAAACCAGTGGCTGCCTACATTCTACCGTTGTAAGGAAACCAGTTTCTCCTAGTAATCAATGCTCAATTTTTCAATTTTGGACACCGTTAATTTATAATACTAATTCACTGATTTAAAATGGCTTAATTTTTAACGCAGGTTATTTGAGTGTTATAATGGTCTTAAATGATGATTTTCCTAGATTGTCTTTGTGTATATTTAATACTTTTTATAAATTCTCGATTCAGTTCCAGAAAATACTTTCAATAGAATGATTGCATTTTTCTAGTACGGTATAGGACACAGTTTACAAAAAAGGCAATAAAACTAACTCAGTGGTCTCAGAAAATGTTAACAAAACATATTTTTCTTTATTTTTAGAAGCTGGAAAGATATATTTTTTAGGTGCTATAAAAAATGTTTGATTTACCACTTGATGATAAAACGACTTTTTGTAGATAATTTTAATATATTATAGGTAAAATTTTTATATTGTGAAAGCATCCTATTATTTCTATGGTCTTAAGGAAATATATTGTCTCCGGAAGTTTGGTCCATTGACCTAAGGTTATGAGCGTAGCAATATTTGGTTAGTGCTTGGATAACTAAGCTTCAAGCTGCAATATGTACGAGTAGTTATACTTATGTCAGATTGTGGACTGTAAGAGGAGATGAGATTAATCCTCGTTTCATCTTGATGTAAGGAAGTGTCAAGATGTAACATCTTGTTTATTAATAATACATTCAACAACTGATGTACTTGTATTCGAATTACATATAGACACACCCTCTGTATTCTCGTGTTACATGTTAGTATTGTTAAACATATCTTCAACACGATTTGGACAAAAGTGCAGAAACAAATTTGGGTGTATGGTTAAAACCTATTTTAAAAACGCAAGGTATCTAGACCTATAAAATAGGTTTGATCGAATATATATATATTCGATCATATATATATTTTTTAAAAGACCTCCTATCTTAAAGGACATTATATCGAAACCAAAATTACCAGCTGATTCTGATGTGGAAAATAAATTTAAAGGAGCCACATCCATGTAATAAATCAAGATGCATGGTGTGCAATTAAATACAAGAGTCATCAAAATTCGAAATTAGTTTCAACTAAAAAAGTATACAAAATTATTGGAAATTTGACATGTGATACAAAAAATGTAGTATACAAATTCAGTGTAAAAAATGTCCTAAAGACTACATTGGCTCTACAACAAATAATTTAAGAATAAGAATGACAGGTCACCGTTATGATTTTAAGCATAATGATGAATCAAAACCATTAGTCATTCGTAGTAAAATTACACAAAGAAACTTTTGAAAATTTATATACAGTAAAACCAATACGATCAATAAAAAAAAATTCAAATACATCAAAATTAAGAAATTTAGAACAATCATGTCAAATTGTCACAAAATCTAAATTTCCCTATGGAATAAATCTTCGATAAATTTTAATGATTTGAACACCCATCACATCTTTACAACCCACAGTTTGAACATATGTTTATCATTTCAAGAATATTATGCTTATTAATTTATTTATCTGTTTACATGTATGTTTTTAATTATTTTATGTGTTTTGTTATTGTTGTTTGACCTGAAGAAGCGTAATGCGAAATATAGTCAATTAATATTAATATTTTGGCCTTTTTCTACATATATATATATATATATTATTATATATTATATAATATATATATATATATATATATAGTATATACCCTAAATATGGTGCCTGAAAAGGTTCCGTAAACAGTTTCTGCCTTCATATTCATCACACAGAAAGTATACAATATAAATATTCAACTAACAGTATTATTTCAAGAACGTAGCTGGAATGTTTTGTTCACTGCAATCAAATTTTAAGATGTACCAGAAGATTTGAAGACAACGTGAATAGAATATATTTATAAGTATACTACAATATTTCAGGAAATACAGTTGCATTAATAAAATAGTATATTTTGTATTTGTAAGTCTAAACTCCAAAGTTTCAACAGTGTGTTCCTAGAATGGATTATAGTATAAGAGTTTAGGAAGGTTAAGACAACTTGTATAAGTTACATTTGTGAGATCTAAACTCCGACAACTTCACGACTCAACAACTCTGCTTTACTCTGTCTGAGAGTAGCGAAAGCTACTTAGAGTTGTTGCTACTACTTACATTTCAGTGTGGGTAATCTTGTTTCTTATAGGTTCGTATTATACCACTGCCACATTGGTTTTTATCACTAGTAAACAATATGGTTAAACATGTCCCATTGTCTTATGCATAGTCGATTTTTAAACATTACTCTGAGTCACACAATAACTAAATAAAACAATTTCCTGTTCCTACCAAAACCCCTTGATAAGTATAAAATAAAACTAAAACCCTTAATTTGTCCAATGAACTCAAAATTGTGTAATATTTTGATAAAAAAAACTAAACTTGAAAACTTAATTCATTGTGGTATTGTTCAGTGTTGCAATAAGTTTTCAACATCAAATAGCCTAAAGTACTTCATAGTAATTTCTTATCTTTAAAAGTTGAAGTGTTTTACTTAAAGTTGCATATCTACTTTGTATGTATTGGAATAAAACAATTTTGACATAATCTATTCAAGAGTTAAATATATCAACAGTCATAAGATACCCACCTCTGTAGTCTAGAAGGGTTTTCCCCGTAAACTGAATTTGAAAAGAGCCAGGTAAACTGAATAAGTAATGCAGATTGGAAGGGGATCTCCCTTCTCTGTACTTCATCGTACTTCAGGTAGAAATACACTTAAGCTTTAAAGGAAGGTAACCAGCAAACATAACACATCAAATGGTTATCATTTGCTTATCTGAGAGAAGTGAGAGATATTAGAAAAATCTGTGCACTTTATTATGTGTCGTGAGTACATTATAGATTACAGCCAATATACATAATATAGGTGGACCAGAACAATAATTTTAAACAGCGTAATATTTCTTGGAATCCCAGATGAAAATTAACTAACATAACAGTTACTGAGTAAAAATGTATATAGAAAAATGGTAGTAAACACGGAAATGGAGTTAAAATATGCGGTAGTAGGGAATTAAATGAAAATGTCTCGTTTTATTGTACATTTACGAGTTAATAAAATTAGATTGAATATGAAAACCTAGTAAGTGATAGTGAAAATATTGTCTGATACAAATGTATACCGTATACACGTGAACGTTACCCAAGTACTGTAGCATGTTGTCTTAGTGAAGCAATGTTAAAAACCTTTGTATTATTTAAGCCTTATTTATTTTACAAGCCTTAATATATATACATTTTATTTTGTTACTTATTAACTGATTTAACAAAGTTGCTTGAAAATGTAATTATACATTGTTCAATCCAGGGAGAAAACATCAATTATAATTTTTTTTATGTACTCACTTTATTCAATGATGCTTTGTTAATTATGTTTTTGCTTCAGATTGTGATATTATACTTTCAAATTTAAATATACCTATAATGCCTTTATTTAGCTTACGTAATATAAATAGCTAACTCTAGTAAGTAGACTAATAGTTTAAAAGAAAACTACAATGCTTTCCTAATTAAAAAACCATATTACTTGTAAAATAAAAGGTTTCACTTGTTTAGTTATTTTTGAAAAGCACAATTTGCATATATATATATATATATATATATATTATATATATATTATATATATATATATATATATATATATATGTTTAGAACCTCAGTACTTGCTGGTCCAGGAGCGTAAATCGTGCGTACCTTGTTGGTCATCGCGCCTCATGCTGGTCCGGGCCTTGAACGTGTTGGTCCGGACCCGCAAGTTACGAGGCTCTGTATAGAGCGTGTAACATCCTGGACCAAGAAGTGCTGCTTGCCTGTAAAGTTCATTTGATTGTACAGTAGCTCGCCTAGCGTGAGTATAACGAACTAAATACTCGAATGAGGGGAAATCCCCCACCATTCTCGGACCAAGATTTGCCGGGTTTCTGTACAGGGCATACTGTCGAACATTGAATAAAGTGCTTTTTCAAATCAAATCAAATCAGTCTTTATTGCCTTTTAACAGCATACAATATTGTATAGAAGCAGTCTGTATTAGCCAATGTATTAGCCTATCTACTCATTCACACACAATTATACATAAAAAAAGTTCCTCATCCAGACAAACATGCAATGACTAATCGGATCCTTTTAAAACGTGTTTCGATTTTAAATTTTCTATTCACAGGCGGCTTTCCATGAACTCACATACCGTTTCAAAAGCACCTGACACCAATAGGCATTGAAGACGATATTTAAATTTTTTTGGTACTGCCAATGTTTTAAGATCCTCAGAGAGCCTATTAATGAACCTAACACCAGCCTGCGATGGCTAATTATGAGACGCCACCGTTCGATGTGGTTGACTGCGATAGTTGTCCCTGGCCTCTTGTCTCATACTGGTGAATGTTCCTTCCCTGAGCCAATATGCTCTTTGATTTACAGAACACAGCCACCTCGAAGATGTAGAGGCAGGGCAAGGTCAGTAAACCAAGCTCCCGGAGGCATCCCTGCACGACTCTCTTCTCTTTAATTTTGAAATGGTTCGTACACAGTTTGTTGTTTGCACAGCTGCCCCAGAGTCTTACTCCATATGCAAGGTGCGGATTAAACAAGGGCAAAATAAGCCATTCTCAGGATGTCGTGAGAAACAGTGTTTTGCCAGATTCCTCAAAGCATACAAACCTGAAGTTACTCTGGAACAAAACACTTTCAACATGATTGTCCCAGATTAGACCTCGATCTAGGTACATCCCTAGGAATTTGATGGAGTCAGATTCCTCTAAGAGTTTGTCATCTACCAGGACAGCAGGTCGTGCACTACCTTCACGCTGTCTCAGACAAAAATCAATTGTGTTTGATTTTGAGCTGTTTTGTTTTCAAATTGATTTCCGAAAAAATTGGATGCATGAATTCACTGTGACAAATAAATTAATTTCAAGCTTCTGCAAAGAGTTTGCAGTAACGCAGAGAGTCGTATCGTCAGCATATTGAATCACCTTTCCATTCTGGACCGATGAGTTTAAATTGTTAACGTAAATAGTAAAAAGCACTGGCCCATGGATCGATCCATGAGGGACGCCATTTGCCATTTTCAATTTTCCTGACATGGCATTTGAGATCTGCACGCACTGGTCTCTATCCTTATGTAGGACGAGATCCACCTGTGTGGTAGACCCCGTATTCTTCATGTCGCTAACTGATGCATCAGTGTCAAAAGCCTTAGAAAGATCGAGAAATATGCTGAGCACATTATCCCGTCTCTCAAAACCATCGACAAACAATATCCACAAGACTTGAAACCGCATCAATTGTTGATTTGTTTTTATGGAAGCCGAATTTTTCCGGACACAATATGTCAAATCTTTCCAGAAAACTTTGTAGTTCATTCAAAAATGCCTTTTCAAAGATTTTGCTGAAAATTGGCAAGATTGTGATTGAGCGGCAATTTTTGGTTTGATGAGGATCTTCTTTCTTAAAAGTCGGGGAAATTTTTGCTGTTTTCAAATCATCCAGGTACACTCCAGATAGAAATGAGGAGTTTACCACTTTTTTAGTGGAGTCAAGATATACTTGGAGCATTTTTTGACTAGCCACATGGACATACCACTGTTGTTAGAAGATTTCTTTTAATTTATTTTTTGCACAATACCAGCCATCTCAGCCTCATCGACAGGGGTCAAGATCATAGACGATACCGGTTCTCTACAAAGGTTGCGGGAGAGGGTTTCACACGAACCAACTGAGGCAATATACTTGTTAAATTCGTCAGCAATTTTTTGAGGATCATCTATAAGTTGGTTTTCAACGAGCAGTAAACATTGTTTAAATTTTTTATTGGATGTTCTCGTTTTACGGATTAATTTTCCATGCTGTTTTTGAAAAGTTCTCGGTATTCTTTAATAGTTTGTTTAATTCATAGGCTTTAGCAGCTTTTATAACTTTCTTATATATTCTTCTATAATTTTTTGAAAAATCTTTGAAAATTTTCGTTGTTTGTATTAATAAAAATTGAGTGATAAAATTTGAGTTTTTCACGAGATGTGAGAATACCTTGTGTAGCCCAAGTATTCTTATGTCGCTTACTGCGTACTTAAAATTTTCTGTAAGGACATGAAATATTTAAATAATAGAGAAAGCGTTCATTAAAAGCAGTGTAAACTTTATTTGGACACAAAATGTTATTAAAAAAATTCCAACTTTCTCGCTTAAAGTGATAAATTAACTCGTTAATATTTTGAGGGTTTTAGAGCTCTTTGGACCGTATTTTCTGCAAGCCTAGTCACCGGATCAAGTCCATTAATCAATCTGCTGAGCGAAGTGATCAGAGAATGATGGCAGGATTGAACACGACAACGTCAACTTTCGGGATGTTGGTGATAACGTTGTCGATGGTTGTACTCGTCGTGGCACATACTCGTGTAGGAGAATTCACTGACCAATTTAGACCAAAAGATTGAAGAATATCACGCAGCCGCCGAGTGTGGGGGTCGGGGTGGTCCAGTGCGTTTATATTTAAATCGCCAATTAAGAGAAATAGTTGATTGTTTGAAAACAAAAATTGGTTAGCAGGCTCTCTGGTTTTCCAAAAAAGGATGAAATAAAACTTCGGTTGTTGTTTGGACGGTATATTTCAACAATATTAACTTTTTCGGATGAATTTAAATTTATATTAATACCAGCAGCCTCAAAATCAAATTCTAGAGTATGAATTACTTAATTTTTTTCAAATTTCAAGGTGATTTTTACAAAGATTGCCACACCACCTCCCTTAAAATTGGAACGAAGGAAAATATGTGCCAATTCATAATTTTTCATTTTTTTAAATGCTGATCGGTTGTAAACAGTGTTCCGATATTACAATAATATCAAGTTTTCGGTCATCGCACATGAGGTCCAACTCTTCTAACTATTGGTAGCGGATTGAGCATTTAGGTGAATAATTTTGAATTTAGAAATTTTATGAAAATTTTGAGTGGTTTCTGAAAACGTGTTCTGAATAAATAACGGGATCTGATACCCCTCTCTCGTTTTACATTCGTCATAGGCTCTTCGTTTTTTTTGACAGGAAAGCGTAATATTGTTTTCGTCAGGTTTTACAGGCGAAGTAGCTTTGATGAATTATCATGCTGCATGAGACGGTTCTGGGCAGGACTGGCGAGCGACTCACAGGTATCAGCAGCAGCAGGTGAGGCAGCGGGCACTAGGCAGTGTTAGAGACAACTCAGGCGCAGCAGGCGGTCCGACAGCAGCAACCAAGCCCTCCACTATCGGTTCGACCAGCAGCTCTTTACCCGGCAATTGCAGATGCATGCCATCCGTGTGAACCAGTTTCTTCCGATATCATTGATATCGAGGAGCTTGAGGTTTGAGTGTCTCACGCATAGCTCCTCTATGTAGTAATTGGCGAGAATGGTCCATTGGTTCACAGGATGGCAAACGAACAGATCGTGAAGATAAGGGATCATTGCCAAGATGACATCGGCCGAACTCAGTCGAACGGTGACTCTTTCTTCCAGGCGATTATAGATGTTGTGTGACTCACCGGCAGCGATGTCGTTGGTTCTGGCGAGCAGGATGAAGCAGCTAGAGGGAGGCGAGGGGCTGCTGGACGTTACATTTAGGAGTTTGGCCCCAGGCTTACATATGCTAGTCACTTTGGCAGCCGATGAGACGCGGCGCTACACAATGCGGGCCAGGAAACGGGTATTACTGTCACCCTCAATCACAACATTCCTGAAGGAAAGCAACTCTCTTTTAATTTTGCTTTTCAATTTTGGCCTTCTACCAGGAGAAGACTTTGGAGGAGGGTGTTGGCCGGATGGTTTACTATTGTTGCAGGTTATTGTCCGGGGATATTTTTGTTGAGTTGCATTAGTGGTTGCGATGGTTTTGAGAATGGGTGGTTTTTCGTTTGTATTTTCGAGAGGTTCAAATCTATTGCTGGTCGTAATGGGAACATATTTTTTATTTTAACAGACAATCCAATCACCCGTCTCCTGAGAGTAGCCACAGGAACACCCCTGGACCTCCCTCTCGGCCCGTAGACATTCAATCTCTGCCTCGAGTACCTGAATAGTTGTCCTCAGATTGGTGACGAGGTCGCGAGTCTCGGAGCACTGTGAGACCTGACAGCAGGTGGTCACCGGTGGCTCGCACTGAACAGCGCAGTCTCTTACAGAAGCTCCCGCTGATACTCCGGACAGCGAAGATCTCGCAACAAAAATGTCATTATACCGAAGAAGCCTTGTGTCCGATTCAATGGAATGATCGACAACCCTCATCAGATCGACATTGAGCTGCCTTATCTGCTCCTTTAATCTGCAGTTTGTTTGACGCAAGTTCGTCAGCATCAGAGGCTTCCGACGAGGCGACAGGCGTAGGCACTTCGAGTGAGTTTGTAGTAGCGAGCAGGTCAGGTTTTGTTGCAGCGACAGGGGTCGGTTTCTCTCCCGTAGACGCGTGGAACGCAGTAGTCTCGCCCGCCGGTGAACTGATCGATGTGGAGGATCTGGATGGAGTGGCGCTCAGCGCAGGGTCCGGGCCAGGCGTGGAGCAGGCAGGCGGCGAGTCAGATGCAGGCGGAGTAGGTGAAGCAGCGTCGGTCGCAGACCGAGTCCTGGACAGCGGTGACAAAAGCGAACGCATGGTGACTGAGTGTTCACCGCTGTGTTTTTTATTGCAAACAGTCAGTGCCGTTATATTTAGATCAGTTTTAATCGATGCGCTGCAAATTTTTTCCGAGACATCGGCAAGATATGTCTCCATTTTTAAAAATTCTATGTTGTCTGTATTTAAAATTGTTAAAAAGAATACAGGGTTTCTTGGTTTTTGTTTTTTCTATTGTAAATTGCATATTTTTGTCAATAATAAATTAATGAATAAATAAATAAATAGATAAAATGAAAAGTCACGATTATTAAAAGAATCTAAGTAATAAATTTATAAGAAATAAAACTTATTAGATTAACAATAAAAACAGTTTCTCTACAGCAAAAAGGTGGTTCTGTCGGTGGGAATCGAAGCAATGTGTACTGAGATGTTGTGCCGCGACCCTACTGTTGCTGCCACGCAGGTAGACAAGATGTGGTAGTTTACTTACTTCTTGTTCATACGGCTCGTCGCTCTGTGGTTGTGTCAAAAATGGAGTTGCACAGTTGTATTGCAAGTCTAACCTTGCTATTTTTGCGACTAGGTTTAGGGCTAAAACTTACAGATAAATAAACTATCCAACTCACTGTAAGGCGTTATTTATCGGTAACTAAAAAGTGTTCTTCAGTAACTAATTCTAACAAAACTTTGACGTAAAACCTTGCAAAATTTCGTCTATGCCAGTGCCGCGCTCGTGTGTACTTTCTTGACAGTATACTTTGATTATCAGTAGGATATTAATACGTACAGATTCGAAGACCCTGATGTTTCATTTTATAGAGCCTAAAAGTTAGTTTTGCTTTCAAAAATTATTTTTCAAAGTTTGTTATTTCACTTTTCATTCTTCATGTATATAAAACGAGTTCAGGTACATTAAATCAGGTATGCTGATCGTCTGTTTTTAATTTCTAACATTCACTCTATTCGTAACAATTTGAGTGCGGAATTACTAAATATATACCTGTAAACTTTTTTTATTTCAGTTTCCTTATTCTATACACCTATTGTTATATTCATACATGTATTTCCTATATACGTTACAACCTTTTATCATATGTACATGTTAAAAATTTTATTTCTGATGATAAATAGGCAGTTTATTAACCATATGAAATACCTTGGATAATTACCGGTTTCTCAGACCAATCTAGACCAGAAATTAGAAGAGCTACCGTTTGTAAAGACAACCTTTCGACACTGCGTTGAAAACCCAATTTCAAATGGTCCTGACGTTTTAACAAAAAAAATTTGTTCCTCAAAAATTTAGGTAATTACTGTCAATAAATCAATCAAAATAAAAAATCAATTACTCGAAAAATTAAAATATGTGGGAAAATATTTCAAAAGCCATGGATATAAACAAAGATAAAGAAAGGATTCCAATTAATTGATCATTTCAATCAAGGGTCAACGAAAGGTTAAAACTCTACGATGTAAAAGATGAAGCAGATTTATTCAAGAAATATTACGCGAACGTCGGGGACCGCCTAGCCCGGTTTTTCCTGTAACCTGGGTCGTCACGAAAGATACTGAGTACCTGGTGGACGCTTACTTCCGGGTAGAATCTATAACGGGCCCCGAACTCCAGCACGTATTCACGGATATGAAGGGCGGCTCGGCTCCCGGCAGTGATAACATTCTAGCTTAATTCCTTCAAATTTATTTGGCGTATTTAATTTTTCCCTTGCTTCATATAATAAATCAGAATATTAATGAGGGCATTTTCCCAATCACTTTCAAAGTTGGGAAAGTAATTCCATTTTATAAAGGGTAAAGTAATGATCATGATTTTGGGCGGACTTCCCAAGTACGTTCATTATTAACAGTAAATATTCATTAAATTTATCTAGAGTAATGAATGTGATTGAATGATAACATATAAAATATATCTTCTTACTGGCCGTTCTTGTATATGTTTATTCTTTACGCCTCTGAAACTACTAAGTTACGTATTGACTGTTTACATTTCTTTCAGTGGCAATTCAAAATTTACCCAAAGAATTATATTGCTTGTTTTTTACGGTTTTTAACTATTGAATTATGGTATAAGAGCACAATCATATTTTTTAAATTTTTGCTATGACCAATTTTTAAAACGGCTGTTACCCATCCAAGCAGCTGCCACGCTCGGCGTTGTTTGATCCCGAACCGTTACACTGTGCCATTGGCAAGAGGAAATGTTCGCTGCCACAACTATAAAAAAACTAAGGTTCCTATGGGCTGATGAAACAAATCATAGGATTTAGTTACAAATACTGCTTTATCTAAACAGTGGTTTGCAAGAAGACCTATAATATTTCGTGAAAAAATATCCGTATTGCTTTATAGTACCTTGAGAATGAAATTATGTTCAGATCAAATATTTCCCCCATATCTGAACTTCCTAGTTTTAAATGAGGATAAATCACTATAATGGCCATAGTAGGATATTATTAGTATTTAGGAGAACATTATCATTTAGAAAACAAAATTTTCCTAAACCAAGCATTTTTCAGACATAATATATTTGTATGTTAAACTTTTTTTATTTTAAACCCTAAATATATTTTAATGACAGGTGGATTTATTACCAAACAATACAAACTTGGAGATGAACTATTTTGATATATTTTAGCGTTATGCTCTTTATAAGTATAATGTGTATTTTTGTGCATTCAATAAATTAAGGGAAATCAAGTTATATGAAATTAAAGTTTAGTTTATCTGATTTCTATACAAATATTTCAATATATTTTAATTTTAGATTGTTTTGTTCAAACGCATTTATATAGTTAAAGGACGAAACAAACACGATAATAGCACTCAAGAATCAAGTACTTAATAAAACCAATATCCGTAAAAGATTTAAGGGTATCGTAGGGGTAACACGTTCACGGTCAAAATTTGTTCAAAGGACTTTTATAATTACTTTCTTAGAAAGAGGGCTGTAGGGTGACTTGAGCAAATTAGTAGTTCTACATCAATGAACCGCAGTTTACAGAAGTTGATAATAATGAAGCAATGGGGATTTCCAAAATGGTCATTCCAATGTATATTTTTCACTAGACCAGCGGATGTGTTTTGTTATGGGTGAGAGGCATTATGGTGCAGTAACCATATTAAATAAAACCAAAGTTGCATTTATTTCCGGTGAACGATTCCCTTACGGGGAGATTTGTGTTCATGGAAGGTTTGTGAAATGGCCATATACTCATTTGATCTTTACATTCATGCAAACAATGTTTTGTATAAATAATTTACGGAGTGTTGAATGAGTAGACTGTAGAAAACAAACAACACATGGGCGTTACAATAAATATATCTATTTAAGATATAAAAACATTCTCACTACATGCACAGCACATAGAACGCCATTACGTTTTATTTAATACTTACTTATGTTAACGAAAGTGATGTATTGCATTTCTCAGTCAACATAATTTGTTTTAGATAAAATATATGTTGAGCGAAACGTACAACTTTCCTATATGACTATATGACCATTCCTATCCAAAGGCGTATCCAGGAGGCTTTTGGGGTAACCCCCCTCCCCTTATTGATACAAACATTCAAAGTAGGCTTATATTTTAACTTACGTTAAACAGAATTTATACTCGTTGTCAAACAATGAATCACACTCGTTGTTCAGTTTAGTTTTTTATTTGTTTCGATATTTTAACTATAACATCTGATATATAGTAAAACACAAAACTTGTGCTTTACAATTTCTCTGAATGACAAGTCCGTCTGCTACCTCTGGAGGTTGATAAATATAGTAAGACACTGTCGTTTATCAAAAGGTGTTTTATAGTTAACCAACATTTAAAAATCAAATAATGAACTTCAACCCTTTGGTAGTGACTTAAAACACACAAAAAGTTACGTAATAACCCATGTAATTTATTTTATACCATCTTTTAATCAAATATTTACAAAAACCATTATTCCACAAACAACGTAAAGAAATATCATGTTAATCATAATATTATGGTTATCATAATATCTGACTTAAAGTTCGTATATTTTTATTTACTTAAGTTTTTATTTAAATAAAAGAACATATTTTATTTACATCAAATTCCACAAACAATATATAAATAATAGACTAATAATAACAAAATATTATCATAAAGTAAATGTGAAACTCTTAATGATATCAAAATGAACTCGAGAACTTTATGCAAACAGTAAAAAGTCTTTCCGATCAGATAACTGTTGAGTTTTGAGGCATAAATAATGTAGGACTTAAGTAAACAATTAAATGTTTATAAATTTGTAAGTTCAATTTTTTAATTTTTATATAATTCTAGTTTCTATTTATGAAACTTTGTTCTGGACTTTTAAACATGTATTAGTTGTGGAAAGCAATATAACTGCAATAATAAATTAATTAATAACAGAGAATTGAGATGCTATATCACGAAAAATATTCAAGTATTTAATTAAAAAAAACATATATCAGCCTATAGACTGAAATATACTACCGTAAGTCCCCCTGAGAGTATCATGGTCGGTAACGTCAAAACCGTAATTAAACAGAACAGAGAGAAATATTATGCTCATTTCACTCAACGGCGGTAACTTGCTTTTCGAACAAAGAAAGAAAGGTAAAAATTGTCGAGGCATTATGAGGATTAGAATTTAGATGAACAAAATGTATTATTGTTTTTAATAAAATAGTTTTTTATGGTAATGGATTTGAGTAATGTATTGTAGTCCAGTAACGTACAGTAGATTTTACGTTATTCAGAAATGTACTATGTTCTCAATATTAAAAAAAATCTTATGTTATCGAGATATCAAGGTTAAAATTTAATTTTTTTAGGATTTGAAAGGCCTTGCTAATTTTAAAATCAGTTGAGAAAACACCTTACATGTTTGAGGATAGTAAAAAAGTCGAGTTAAGGAATAGACAAATACATGTTGTTTGACTAGAAGAAGACAAGAAGAAAGCTGGATTCAAACAATTCGATTTTGTAGAAATAAAATTAACTAAATATACTCGTATTAAAATATGACAGTTAACAGATCCAGATTGAATCCTATAAGACTGACCTGTTTATCTATAAGTCTGGTCCAAAATCACAACACAGTAACTTTAAACTAATGTCACTTTTGACATAAATAGATAAGATTCTCGACAAATGTGTAAGAATTCAGTTACCGACTTACCTAAAGCAATTTCACATTGTGGCTAACGAAAATTATGGTTTTAGAGAAGAAAAAAGTACATCCGATGCTTTAATTGATGTTACTAAGTTAATTTCACATACATAAAAAACACGTTATAGTGACATTCCTAGACCAAGATAAGGTTTTTGATTCCGTTAATAGAAGAAATCTCATTAGAAAACTGGAAATTACTGTAGTTAAGAACAACTACGTGGAGTCTCTGCAGGAATTATTCCAGTACATTTATCTTTTTTGAAATTTCTGTAAGTCAAATGTATGTATGTATTGTTTGGAAACAAATAAATGAAATGAAATGAAATGTTTTACTGGAATAAAGGTAATTCGAATTATATGTAGCCGAGCAGACCAAGTTAGTATTATAGTTTTAGGGGGGTCGGCCAGGCCTATCTAGCCCATGTTAAATTCCTCTACTTAAGGTACATTTTTCTCAAAAAGTATAAAAGATAGGTACATAGTTTTTGTGTTACTAGAAACCTTGGATATTTTTGCATAGTTTGTATGGATAACTTCAAAAAATATATATATTTTGGATATTAAAATTTTTTTTTTCCAAACTAATTTTTTTCCAGGAATTTTTTGTATAAAATATATTTTTTTTAATTTATAGGATTTAAAAATAAGGAATTTGCTTCATACAAAATGTAAAGGAAGACCTAATAAACAAAATAAAAAAAAAATTGTTCAGATATCTTTAACAGTTTTTTAGATAAATGTACCTTTGTGTTAAAAAACTAGATTTTCGGAAAAACGTGTTTTAAAGCAAAAAATATATGATAATTAAAATTAGGCCTACCTCTAGTGCATTCCTGCCCCATAAGTGGGGTTGTCTGGGTCCTCTAACTCTTCATATCTATCCTCTAGCCTTTTCTTTGCAATAGAAAGTTGTTTTTCTGCACCTTTTCTCTATTTCTTGTTGCGCTTTTTCAGCTTTTTGAATTCGGCGTAGATCTTTTTGTTTCATCTCTTGCACACATCTAGAGCCAGGATTAATACCAAACTTTTCCAACACTTGGCACTTCACTATGTTGCCCCTGTTAAAAGTTGCCACAGCCTCATGCACACCTAGTTCCAAGGTACTTTTCATCACAAAAGTTGTTTTTGGTACTCTCGACCATATCACACTATTTAGCGATTCGCTAGAATTCTGTGTTCCACCATGAAGGCATTTCCTAAGGAGTTCTTCATTAGACAAGTCTCTGAAAATGGGTTTTTATTTCACCCATAACAGACACTGGTAGGTGAGTATGGGTCTTATGGTCATAAGGTTTCCCTTCAGCAATAGATTTCTGGTATTTACACCAAGATTCGCTACCTTTAGGGCACAGGCCATGTGATGGAGACTCATTAGAAGACAACAAATGGAAATAAGTTGCCCACACAGCATCTTTCATTTTCTTAAGACTATCAGTATTCCTAATTTTAGCCAGTCCATAGTAGTTTTGTATTTCATCAATAATAACATTCGTCAGTCGCCCTCGGCCACCAATAGATTTACCATCCGATAATTCTTTTTTACCCATTTTGTCTTTGAGTTTCCTCAATCTAGTCCCCATCCTTTTTCTAACATGAGCAACACATTCTAATTTTTCTGGAATACATTCATCACCATAGGGCTTTTCTTTCAATACAGTCGGAAAAGCTGCGCTATCGCCGTCCCCCAAATAATATTTATACCGCAGGTTTCTTGTATAGTCAGATGAATAAAACATGTCAACTACTCCGGCCACCTCCATCCCACCACTAACACCACGGTAATTTGCTTCACATTTATTCAAGTCATGGTTATCATCCAACCTCGTCTTACATCTACAGAACTTACTGTAAACTCTAACATCAACCACTTTTCCAGTATTTTCTGCTATAGCAGTCAACGCACCATTCAGCGAAGAGTGTCCGCGGCGCTGCCAAGTACCGTCAAAAATTGCTGTTACTTCCCTAACACCATCATTTTTCTGTACACATTCTTTAGCTGCTTCTTTCATTGAGTCTTCAGACACCTTTTTGGTAGCATCACATAGCAGTTTGTTGTACCTCTTAAAAGTTACGGGTCTAGGTAAGTTCATGACAGCACACCAAGTTCTCGCGGCTTGCTCGCCTTTCCCTATGGATCTAAAAGCATAGACCGTTCGAACATTTACTTCATACCTACCATTAGCCAATTGCTGACAGTTCTTTGAGGAAACTTCATAGCCACAATTATTACACTTTATACATACTGTTAGTAGTAAGCCTAATCGGTTTTTACTGTGAATTGAAAGAGAGCCATTACATTGTACGCACACTGCTATGTCAGACAACAGTGATTCTAGGTTATGTAAATTTATAATGTCATTGCAGTTATCATTATCAGTTTCATACTTACTATAATAGTCTAAGTTACCTAGTTTATTTTTTGAAGCACTAGGTTTACCTATAGTATCAACAATTTCAGGGCTATTTACAGGAGGGTCAATTGATACCAAACTTGTGCTTGGGATAGGTTCATTGTTGGTTTCCAATGGACTAAAACTACCGGACACTTTTCTAATTTTTGATAGGGATCCATTGAAGATACGTTTTCTCTTCTTAAAAACTTTTGTTGGAGCCCTAGGCATTTTATCTAAGACACAAAACACACCAAAACAAAATCACAATCACTACACTACACCACTTTCATAAGGTTAGAATAACATCAAACAATAACAAAATCCACACGAAATCAGCAGAAACTATTACCAGACAGCTGGGAGCAGTGCTGCCAATGAGCAAAACAAAATAAACTGGTTAGCCAGTAAGATTATCAGCATAACAGTACTATAACAAATAAATTAACGCCTCATGCTCTCCTGGGACGAAAAAAATGCGATGACATGCGTTTTGAAAAATATTCATAACGTGTTTAATAACTGACAGAAATTAAAAAGTGAAGTATGTTCTTAAAGCTAACAAAATTTGGAATTAAAAAAAATTAAAAAAAAAAAAATTGAATTTTTTAACCCAATTTGGGGCCGACCCCCCTTTACTGTAGAAATTTCTTCTAGATCGTGCGAGATAAATTCGTTGAGTTTAAATTCTTACATCTCACGTTTATATCACGAAAATTAGTAACAATTTTCCAAGTTGCACTCAAAAGGGTCCCCACCTGTCAAAATCTACTCTATGTTAGTTAAAACTTCTTTAACTGTGAATAACTATTAGTTCTATTGGGCCATTGAATTGTAAGATATAAAGTATCTCGAAGTTTTTTTTTTCTATTAATTAAAAAAATTATTAAACAAAATTAGCGTCTTACAAAGTGATAAGTGAGCTTTGTTTAAATAGTCTCTAATAGTTTCGAAGACATATTAACGATTTACCGATTTCTCTAACGATCTAACATCAATATATCGAGAACACTCTACTCCAATTTTTATTATGCATTGTTTTTCGTTAGTTTTCTTACTAAAAACTATCACATTTACTTTTTCAGCGTATCAACGTTCTAAGAAACTGAAAAATAAAATGCTAATTTGCTACGAAACAGATTTACGAAAATGTTGTATATTCCGTGCCTGGGGAGGAAATACACTATCATCTCAGATCTATCTTATTGTCAGATCTCAGTTTGATGGCTAATAGTTTGTCTAAAACTGTAAATACAAAGAGTATCTAATATGACATTAGAGTCTGTGGCATAATTAGAATATTGAAATTAAAATTGTTAACAAACTAAATAGATTTTATTGTCCATTTATATTGGTATACGAGCATTAACTTTTATGGTGGTTATTTCCCTATCGCTATAATATTTTTGTGTCACACTTTGTGTGTAGACCCTAAATTTAGACAATGGAGGTCAACCACTCACATACAAGGCGGCGGAAACACATACAATTACTGATTATTTGTCTAAAAATTTGTGCAGTTGTATTTACAGTAAATATATCCTTTATAATGCCTTCGTATTAATAGTATATCGGAGAAATTTTAACCCATATTGGTTTAAAATGTAATTTAATTATACTTTATAATCTGTCCTGCTGTGATATTTGAAATTGCAGATTTGCCCTTAATTCAAAAATAGTTACCTTAGTGTGTCTTTCTCTCTATAAGGACTTCCTGATACTTGGACTATTTGCAAGTCACGGGCAGGTAGTCCCCGCGGCGCTCGGAGTATCGATTTAAAATAGGACTCACAATAGTCAACCCAGGCGAGCCTCACCGCCCGGTTCAGAAGGGCCGGTTTCGTCGTCGGCCTGTTGTAACTGACCAACAGCGCTTTGGCACTTTGGTTGATATAACCACAAACGCACTCTCATTTAAATTCAAACCATTGATATAAAAAGTACATGCACAATCACCCACGTTGTTAGTCTACATTTCCACGAAATGAGATCAACCCGGCGATGCCTCAGTTTGAAACTACTGCTGCCACGTTTAGCTTTATAGTTTGTTTATCGTATGATGGTTTTTCCAGATCAGTATTTCAAGAACGCAAATTAATAGAATAGGCATTCCAAACTGGAAAAAGCCTTCCTCTTTTCGTTAATATGTTCAATAGACTGTAATGCGTCTCATATGGAGGCTAATTTTAACATATCTACTGTCTTATTGAAATAAAATAGCTAGCAAACTTAACGCGGCTACTTTCTTCAAAGGTCGCTTTCATCGGGTCTCAATCCCTCTTTTAGAAAAAATATATTAAAGAGCCTTCAGTTTTGTCATTAGTTTATATTTGCACCTAGATAACTTCATTGCTTTAAGAAGTAATGCTAGTTGGCTTCCGGCCACGCATCTGAGTCAGATTTTTGCTATGGGGCCTTGCAGATTTTGCCTTGCATACCAATTGTATTTCTTAAGTGACCCTTACTAGTCGTATCCTGTCCGTCCACATAGGTGACCAATCAATACAAGGATGTTATGAAACAGAATAAGGAGGAAATTCGGTACAGAGAAGAACGATTGTATTAGTAAACGATGCAGCGGTCACAGAGGAGAATTGATTTTGCGCTATTATTACTTCAAAGTTTTAGGTCCGGCAACGAATGCGCTAACACTACAACTAGGTCGGGCCACCGTACTCTGCTGCATTGATATCACATTGAAACCTTATGAAAAATAAATTCCCCTTAAACTAATACCAAAAAACCCCTTTTCATATCAAAAACCATGGTGTTTATATAATTTGCGGCGGTAGTCAGAATTTTAATGATGGTAAGTTTATGGCCGACCAAACTGATATAGCAAAGTGCACTGATGGTCATTCTTTACTGAACAGACGATAGCAAAGCCGCATCTTCTGATCATTTATGTATACAACTACTAGATAGATAACTGAGCAATTTAAAATTTGTCTTGCCGACTGGGATCTTTGGATCTACCAGACGACAATAAGACGGCAGCTGCAGTGATTACGTATGTTGTGATCGCCTCGTTTTTTTGTACTTGCTCAGTCAGGTACGTAGTTATACTGAATTTATGCTTAATAATCATGTATATTTTTTTACCCGGTGATAAAAGGTTTAAGAATCATGAACTGAACATGAAGAATTAAAAATGATGAGCAAATCAAGAATTGATTCACTTCTTCTTGCTGTTTGACTCAAATGTCACATGTTTTAATGATACACTTGTCACATCCGCTCGCAAATTGTAGAAAATTCAATGCTATTCGAGGGTAGGCATAGTTGGTACTTTTATTCTAATAATTTTTAAAATATAGGAATTCACACATTGGTAAAATCTTTTAAACTATTTGTAAATAATTATTTATTCAAAGTTTAATATTTAGTGTTAAAAACAATCGTTTTCACGGGGAAAATATTTATTTGAGATAACTACATTTTAGCTATATATTATCCAAATACTACTACAAATCTCGATTACATTAAATATGTATATTAATGAATGTATATTAAAGAATATGTATATTATTATAAACCTTTTAACACTTTTTAAACTTTTTTTCATACTATGTACAATTTCAATTCTGGGAATTCATGTTCAGGTACTAAGGTTAAGTTAATTATGAAAATAAACAATTAAACGAATGGTGGCATTCTGGCATCCAAGAGGAATTAGGCACCTGACCTTAACCGGACTCTGAGGTCTTTCAGACTCTCGGCGTTTTCAACTCTTCGAGATCTGCGACCTCCTGGGCTCAATGAGTTCTGTCGTAGTTGCTTGCATCTGAAAGCATCATCTTCTTGAGGTTGTTACACTCTAGCTATATTCGATCTCAGAAAGTTCCCTGGATTTAGGAGCTTTCGGAATGTAGCTGGGCCTCTGGAAACTTTATTTTCTGGAAAATTTCAACCTTGTGGTCATCAAAGCAATCATTCATAAGTCGTTTACGTTCATTTTTGGGAAACAGGTTTGTGTTTTGAAGCTCTGTCCGTGTTGTCCAAATGGCGTTGGAAAAAGTACTATGGTATAGCATTCATTCTATAGAACTTTCATACGGATTTTTTATTAAAATCTATCTAACCTAATCTAGTTATTCTTTGTAAAATAGATTTTAACCTCTAAATCTTATCCAGAAAGTGTTGCCTTATCGGGCATCTACAAACAGTTCAGTGTTCATATCCATTATAGAGAATGTATAGATCCAGAACTAACACGATTCTGTCAAGTAGTACGTTCTATTCACTTTAATCGAGCGTTACATTGTGCCCAGAATATGCTGTCTCTTTCTCAGCTTGAGGGATATGAGTCAACGTGGTTGACATATATCTGTAAGTTGAAAATCCGACATTTTTAGAATCGCATTATTTATCTACATCAGAGCATGCGGTAGAGAGAGGCGAAGGCAATGTAAAAAAAATACATTTGTAAGTCAAAACTCTGAAAACTTTACGATTCAACAACTCTACTTTCCTGCGTCTGAGTAACAAACCTACTTAAATTTGATGCTGCTTACATTTCACTGCAAACACGCTTGCTTCCTTAAAGGTTCGTATCTTACAAATGCCACATTATTTTTTTATCGATAGTAAAGATTTTAGTTTAACACTGTTAAAAAAGATTATTGAGTGATCACATTAAAATAACAAACTATTATAAAAGCTACGATTATGTAATAATTAGCTTTCAGTTTTTCATAAGCTGATTAAGCAATACACACAATTTTATAAAAAAAACGTAACATATATTACATAAATTCATATTAATACATTAATACAATATTTACGGTTACACTACGTTTCGAGATCTCGTGCCAGTAATTATGGAACTGCTAGAGCTATGCACTCAATTCAATTATTTTAAGGTAGAAGGTACAATTTTTCCGTCAAGATGAGGGGATGGCAATGGGTTCTCCACTGTCTCCTATTTTCGCCAATATCTTTATGGAGGGAATTTGAGCGAAAAGCTTTAGCTTCAGCTCAGTTCAAGACTTGGTGGAGGTATGTGGATGATACCTTTGTTATTTTATCTCATGGAGATATTGAATTAAATAATTTTTTGAATCACATTATTGGTATTTCTCTTTCCATCCGCCTCACAATGGAAGTGGAAGTCTAAAACAAGCTTCCCTTTTTGGATGTGTGTGTATTAAGAGATAGAGATGTCCTTAAGACAACTGTTTTTCGAAAGATAACACACACAGGAAAATATTTAAATTATCAATCCAACGATCAAAAATCTATCAAATAATGAGTAGCCTACTCGTTTTTTGATAGAGCAAAGAGCTTGTGCTCAGATAAAGATGGATTAAAAGAGGAATTTAAGACAGTTGAATCGGATCTCAGAAGCAATGGATACCTTCAATGAGTAATAAATAAGTGCAAAAGAACAAGAAGAATCATTCCTGAGTCAGAAATGTCAACACCTTATGTGCCGGGATTATCGGAGAAAATTAGAAGAGTAGGTAGAAATTACAACATTAGAACCGCGTTTAAAACACACAACACTCTTAGACAAAGTCTCGTAAAACAAAACCAAAAAATGGCACACAGGATTCCAAAAACTGTGTTTACAGTATAAAAT
Organism: Homalodisca vitripennis; assembly: GCF_021130785.1. Classification (NCBI taxonomy): domain Eukaryota; kingdom Metazoa; phylum Arthropoda; class Insecta; order Hemiptera; family Cicadellidae; genus Homalodisca; species Homalodisca vitripennis. Next base: position 21,854 of record NW_025779871.1, read on the forward strand.
GTAGTTGCAATGGGGAATACATAAGCGAGATAAAAAGACTACTAAACGTAAGGATAAAAGAGCACAAATAAACCACGAGAAAGGGTCTCAGAGAAAAGTCAAAAATTGCACACCATTGTTGGTCCGAAGACCATCTTATGAATTGGGATGAAGCCAACATAATACATCGGGAACCACATTTCTTCAAAAGGAAATTATTTGAGGCAAAATACATGTAATTGGCAGACCAACCAATCAGTCAACCATCAGTCGAGATTAGGCCGCTTTAAACGATTCAACAACTCTGCTTTACTCTGTCTGACAATATACTAGCTACTTAGAGTTGTTTGCTACTTACATTTCACTGTGGGTAATCTTGTTTCTTATAGGTTCGTATATACCACTGCCACATTGTTTTTTATCACTAGTAAACAATATGGTTAAACATGTCCATTTTCTTATGCAGTAGTCGTTCATAACCATTACTCTGAGTCAATCAATAACTAAATAAAACAATTACCTGTTTCTACCAAAACCCCTGATGAGTATAAAATAAAACTAAAACCCTTAATTTGTCCAATGAAACCCAAAATTGTGTAATATTTTGATTTAAAAAAACTAAACTTAAAAACTTAATTCATTGTGGTATTGGTCAGTGGTGCAATAGTTTTCAACGTCAAATAGCCTAAAGTACTTCATAGTAATTACTTATCTTTAAAAGTTAAGGTGTTTTCTTAAAGTTTCATATCTATTTTGTATGTATTGGAATAAAACAATTTGACATTATCTATGCAAGAGTAAAATTATCGACAGTCATAAGATACCCACCTCTGTAGTTTAGAAGGGTTTCCCATAGCCCCTACCTGAGAAGGTATCCGTAAACTGAATTTGAAAAGAGCCAGGTAAACTGAATAAGTAATGCAGATTGGAAGGGAATCTCCCTTTTCTGTACTTCATCGTACTTCAGGTGGGAATACACTTAGGGTTTAATAGTAGGTGACTAGCAAACATAACACAACAAATGGTTATCACTTGCTTATCTGAGAGAAGTGATAGATATTAGAAAATCTGTGCACTTTATCTTGTGTCGTGAGTACATTAGAGATTACAGCCAACATACATAATATTGGTGGAGCAGAACAATAATTTAAACAGCGTCATATTTCTTAGAATCCCAGGTGAAAATTAAGGAATTTTGATATGATATACACAACTCTCAAACATCATAAAAAACCAATATAGAATTAGTTGTTACTATTCGATAAACAGTGAAAGGATTCTAGTAACCCTTACTTAAGTGACAAACGTTGAATGGGTTCACATCTTTTACCTCTATGCTATGTCACTGCTCCAGAACGAAATAAAATTGGTCTCTAAAACGCAGGTCACTTAGAATCATGACATACGAAGCAGAACTTTATGACCGAGGACTCTTCAAATTGGGGTTTTGTAAACATAGCAGCAAGAAGAAGAATGGTTTTAGCTCCAATGCACCTTCCACTGGCGTACACCATCTGAAACCTGATGCTTTCACAGACTATAATCCTGAAGTGTTAACATCAGAGAACCTTAGACAACACAATACAGTTCAATCTGGGTGAAAGTGCAAGCAGGACAACTATATAGAACAAAGTACACTTATTTTTAACGATAAATAACTTTTAATCCTACGGTAAGCAATCTGAGCGATTAAACTGGGTACGAGTGATGTATCTTATCGATGCGATAAAGTTTATAAACTAAGTAATTTTATCGTTAATGGCCACTTTCAGTTCAGCGGTTGATCTGTGTGACCGGAGGTAATTTATCTGTTCGTGACTCTCGGTCCAGTTCAAGCACTGCACCCCGCTATTGTGCTGAGTCAGAGGCTGTTTGATTAATTACGCCCCCGAGTTTGGTTCTCGATTCGTCCTCTACACTAATCTACTATTATCTACTAAAACTTCACTCTGCCTCATCTTATCGAAAATCGATAAGCCGTGCGACGGTCAGTTTAAAGTCACAAGAAATGTGATTTACAACTTATTTTTATTAGTGGTGATAACAATTTACCTCTCAGTTTATGACTTCCTAATAAACATTACTGTATCCTAGATAAAAACGTTTAATTTAGTTTACCATTTTTAGAAATTCAATAATTCTTTTATCATATACAATGAAACATAATACTATGTTTTACAGTTACTGAGTAAAAATGTATATAGAAAAATGGTAGTAAACATGGAAATAGAGTTAAATATGCGCTAGTAGAGAATTAAAGGAAAATGTCCTGTTTGTAATGCATTTACGAGTTAATAAAATTTATAGAATATGAAAACCTAGCAAGTGATAGTGAAAATTTTCTGATACAAATATATACCGTATACACGTTAACGTTAACCAACTACTGTAGCAGGTTGCTTAGTGAGTAATGTTAAAACATTTGTATTGTTTAAGTCTTATTTATTTTACAAGCCTTGGTATATAAATTTATTTCGTTACTTAATAACTGATTTAACTAAGTAGCTGGAAAAATGTAATTATAGATTGTTCAATCCAGGGAGAAAACATCATTTATTATTTTGTTATGTACTCACTTTATTCAATGATGCTTTTATGTTAATTATGTCAATTATGTTTTTGCTTCAGATTGTGATAGTATACTTTCAAAGTAAATATACCTATAATGCCTTTATTTAGCTTACGTAATATAAATAGCTAACTCTAGTAAGTAGACTAATAGTTAAAAGAAAACTACAATGCTTTCCTAAATAAAAACCATATCACTTGTAAAATAAAAGGTTTCATCTTGTTAGTTTTTTGAAAGCCACAATTACATATATAAATCCGTTACAAAGAGCAATTTAAACATACATTGTCGGAAGACTACACATTTGGTACAAAGAATATTCTATTTACTGCATATCACAGAATATTGTAATTGTGATTTATTCCAATTTACGTCAATGAACGTATTTGAAAGAATTTTAAAGTGCTGGTATTCTGCTATAATGAGATTATTTATTACAATTAATGGTAATAACTCTGTCAACCCTTTAGCTATTTAACAAATTAAGTATTACTTAAGTGGCTTTCCTCCGGTTACATTAGTATTGATTTAGTGTTTATTTCTTTATTACTGTATGCATTTATTTTAAATATTAAATGCGTATTAGTAGCAATCACTTCAGATTTGATGCTTTTGTGGTTGCATTTCATATTCTGTTAATTAATTTCGTAAGAATGTGTATTCCGTATGTTCCATTATATGTAATTAAAATGTTTGCCTTAATTTTAATGCACATTTCATTACGAGTTCCAGACCTAATAACGGCACACAATATTTCATCACCATCAATTATATGAACTGCATTTATAATTCTCTCTTATGTCCTTTCGGGTTGTGGGCTTTGTATAATACCCTATGTCTTTCATCCTTACCGAAATGTAGTAGATATGACTGGTTTCTTCATCAATGATACCAGTCATTGTATCAATATGTTTGTTTCATAAATATTCTTCTACATATTTATTATTGAATTTAGCTTTCTTACAAATACATTCGATACAATATATGGTATGATCGTAATGACTAGGTTCGTATAACCTTACACGTGACTCTTGATATAATCTTTATGTAGATTAATCTTCATATAATTAGTACCTAAATATCTGTTTAACCTATCTATGCATATTAATTTTCTCCCCCAACATAATGATGTAGGTCCCGTGGAAGCCAGTCTGTAACCTTTCACGGACAGTACTAGTTCGTTAGAAGTCAGTCATTTGTTAGAGCAAATGGGAACTAATAAAGTGCATTAAGGCACTGTCGGGAGAAACACGAGCCTTCTGGTGAGTGAAACTTCACATAGGGTATGAGGTACACACAAAAATACAGTTAAAAAACCTCTTCACTCTCTTTTGGTTTCAGATTATTTTAAGCCCAACTATCTTCTCAAAACTTGTTTTACTATTTAACATGCGACAGAGGTTTCAGGAATATTCAAACAACTAACAAGGCTCCAGCGGTATGCTTCTCAAGAAGTTTTAGTTGAAGAATACATTTTCCAGTTCATGTAGTCCTCTTTTCAGATTTACTAACATTACAGATATTTGTTATATACCTTAGTTTCAGGCAGAAAATTATTTCAATAATTTTTTTTTGTTGCGTTAGCGCTACGTCCATAGTACTGTTATCTTTTTCTATTATAGAAGGCAAGAGTAGTAAAAACAGGGTAGAAAATACATTCTGTAAGGTTATTGTACCTAAATCACAAATTCTGATACACAAATGAACGCAAAATTATAGGAATTACACCTTCATTGCGGAACTAACTTTGCCAGTCAATGAGGCTTCTTCTTCTCTCAATCGTAAGCGAGGTAAAACACTTTACACATTGATTTTTCGTCACGGACTTCTCGTAAACCTTAACTAAAATAGTAAAACAACGAAATGTACTGGGGAGTCAATTGTAGCTGGTTCAAATTTTCAAAGTATCTTTAAGACAAGCTAATGCATGAGTGATATTCATAATCCTTTATAAAAAACCAGAGCTAAACCCGAAATCAGCCTCATCATATTTAATATAAAGACATTCGGCCCAACTAATGCATTTACAACAAGATATTGGTAGTTTATATGAATTAGTATGTTAACCTACACCAATATTGATTTCTTGATCCTAAGTTCCCTTCACGATTAGGTACCACATAAGTAGACGATGTTTAGTCAGTGTTTAGTAATTTTAATATAAACCTAACGAATTGGTTCTTTAAAACCCTGGCCTTGTCCTATAGAGAAAATAATGACATTTTTAACATTTCTTCAAAATAAATGGAATTAACTTTTAAATGGATATAAAGTAAAAAGGAAATAAATGTAAATGAACAAATGAAATGAACCTGTACGCCAGTAACAATTATCCGTCAAAGCAACCTTAGTGGATTTTCCTACCTCATAAAAATACCTAAAAACATACCTAATAGAATAAAATGTTATTAAGCAACTATATCTATATAGTTCATACTTCACATAAAGCTTAGGTTTTAATTTGTTGTGGAATATTTTGAAGAGTGGTGTCAAATATTACATTGTATTTATCTTCCGGTTCCAACCATAACTTATTTTTACATAATCTTCAGTGTATTATGGTGTTTAAACTAAACTTTAAATTTGATAATATTGTGTATCACGTAACCACGACTGAGATAATTGAGGTATTAAGGCTTGTAGAAAGGTATAAAGTGAGAAACAATTTCGAGCTGACAACTCCCGAGGCTGTGTTGCTGCTAGTAATTGCCTGCAATTTACCCTCTCAGCTCTCTAGATTGATCTGGTTATGGTATGTGTGGTCACTCTATCAGGAACAAGGCGGGAATGATTTTAATACCAAAATAATATTACATTCTACAGTATAGTGTGGGATGAGACACAATTTCGAGTAGACAACTCCCTCGGTGGTGATTTTGCCGCCGATTGCCTAGTTTGGTCCTCCTCATTGCTCTTGCCCTAATCATGTTATGGTTTGTGAAATCACTCTTCCACAAACATTACAATGAAACCTTTAAACTTCAGTTACCAAATTTGTAAAGGTACATGAATTTGAACATGTAATAGTATTTAACTATTCACAAAATCGTCACGAAACAAAAGTTTTTCAATATATTTTAAGAGTATTGAAAAAGGTTGACAGAGTATTTCAAAACTCAGCATTGACAAGACGTGTATAAGTATTTCTGTTCATAAATGTAATTTAAAAATCTTTGTAAGCATCTTTTGCCCATCACACCGTATAATCATTATGACTTGAAATTTTGTTAATAGAAATATTGGAAATATTTCTATCCAGTATAATATATATATATATATATGTATATATACATAATTTCAATAAACATTAAATCGCAAAAAGTACTTGCTCCGCCGGGAGTCGAACCCGGATCTCTCACTGTATATATATATATATATATATATATATATATATTATATATAATATATATATATATATATATATATATATATATGGATAGATCTCTGGATATATATGGATAGATCTCTGGATATATGGATAATATATATATCCGTGCATAACTCCGTATGAAAAATATATTTGCGTTCCAACAAAAGTTACACAAGTTCCCTTGTGAATGATACTAGGGTGTCCTTATTAATGATCTGTTGCGTCAAACCTCTCTGCCAGGAACCTGACAGCAGATAAGCGTGGTCAATAGATGGTAAGTCGCGTCGTTACTGTCAGCGTGGGCCTGTGCTTTCTAACTGATAAGGCTCGTTAGTGAACTTAGTGTAGCTGACAACTCATAAAACGATTGTCATACTTAATTTCATTTGTAGATTTTGTTAACCATTTGACAAAGACAGGGTACTGGCGCGATTGACCAGATATACAGGATGTATCATTACTGAACCAATAATTCTTTGCTTCAACTTTAACCCCACATTTCCTTATACCAAAGAACATTATAACATCCAAATGTATTACATGTTATCAAAAGACACTTTTGGAGATGTGTGAGTCGGCTTTCCAGCGTAATATTATTATCACAATGGAAGTAAGGTATTAAAATGAGGCTTTAAGAACATGCAGAAGTTTGTTGTTATAATAATGTTAGAGGTGTGGATTATCACTCTCTAGTTCATAACGGAGAAAAGCTTATTAAGCGAGTATAATTTTGCCAGTTCTGGTAAACCCCAATACCGGGTCCAAGATCTGACTGCAGCGTACTATTATCATCACAATGGAAGCTTTCAGTGAGCTGAGGTTTCTTTTTCCTAGACGTCGTTATTTTTGCAAACTTCACAATGGTCTGTTTTAGTAAAATACAGTGAGGAAGTTATTGAATGAGTATTATTAAAAAGAATATTAAAAATTTACTCATTTAACTTGTTGATGCAATATTAATAACATTTTTAGTACTTGTGTTGAGCTTGGTTTATTTTGGAAATTGATATCTCTGTCTCTGTAAACAATGAGGTAGTTATTTACTCATTAGATAGTGATTTCTTTTTTCCTCTAAGTATAAGTAGGCATTTTAGTTTGCTTCATGCTAACATTAAAAGTATTAGAAAGAATTTAAATAGTTTTGTACTTGAATTTAGTCAAATAAAGTTTTTCAATTAAATTCATTGTTTTAAGCGAAGTCTGGATAGGCAGCGATGAAATCGGGTTTATAGTATACAAGGATATAAAAATTTTTTGTTGTAACGATAACTATAGAGCTGGTGTGGTGATTTGTTATGTCTCCAAAGAATTAAATGTAACAAAGATGGACGTAAATATGAGATCAGCTGAAATTTTGATCTTAGGCCTTAAAATAAATAATTTTTATTTTAAAATTTTTTGCGTTTATAGGCTGCAAGAATCTCCCGTACACGATTTTCTACAGGAACTTTTCTCTTGCTTGGAAAATTTGAGTTCTAGTGTAATATTTGTGGGAGATATTAACATAAATTTGTTTGGGACAAACTTGCCTTATGTTCAAATCTATAACAATTTAATGAGTAATAACGGCTTTAGTTCATTGATAAAACGTTCCTACAAGAAAAACAATAAACAGTGAATCATGTATAGACCATGTTTTTATTAAAAAATAGAAATATAAATTGTTTTAAAGCTACAGTTTTTGATATCGGAATTAACCGATCACAGATCGCTTGGTTTCGTAGGAAATAATGTTGATTCAAATTTATATATCTTACATAATACTGCATACGAAGTTGACAGTGAAAATAAGTATAAAATAATAATTTGTTACGATAAACTGAATATATATATTTGCAAAATAATAATATTGGGGTGAGGTTTACTGTCTAAATGAATGCTATTTAAAATTTGTGCAAATTATAAACAATTATTTGATTAATAGTAAAAGAATTATTCCTTTAAATAAAAAACTAGAGAAGGCTAAGGCGGTTAGCCTTTGGATTAATGTTAATTTATTGCATAGGATTAAAAGAAGAAATAAATTATTCTGAATCTATAAAAAAGACCTTATGATGAGCGGTTCAAACATTATTTTAATAGCTACTGTGAAACTTTAAAAATGGACATTACTTTGACCAAAAAACTCTCATTATTCCCAACAAATCAGTCAGTGTGATGGAGATGTTTCAGGACAATGGAAAATAATAAATAGTCTAACTGGGGTGAGTAAAGGCAAGTCAGTTGACAAAGTTGTTTTAGATAACGGTGAGGTAATCACTGATGCCAAGGAGGTAGCCAGAGAGATTAATTCTAATCTTATCAGTGTTAAAAGCGTGCAGTTAGTCAGGGGCTACAGGCCGACAATCATTTTCCCTTAGTAACTAGTTTGGACTCTTTATCTCTCAGAAACAAACGCTTAGGAAATAATTGACATTATATGGAAATAAATAAAGAAAAAGTCGTCAGGCTTTGACCAATTTAATGTTATTTTGTTAAATGATATCGCGGTTAATATTGCGCCAATACTAGCTTATATTGTAATTTTAAGTTTTAGCAGTGGAATATTTCCGGATGCATTAAAAATTTGTCATAGTGCCATTGTTAAAACACAGAATTGCTATAAGCTCAAAAATATAAGGCCTATTAGTCTGTTGTCAGTTTTTTCTAAAGTAATGGAAAAGGTTATACAATTTAGACTGATATCGTATCTAAACAAAGAGGCTTTTTTCAGTAACGCGCAGTATGGCTTTAGGAAGGGTAGATCTACTGAGAATGCGTTAACAGTTTTCGTGGAAAACATTTATTCTAGTCTAACGGTGGTAAGAAAACTAAAGGGCTGTTTATAGATTTTAGAAAAGCGTTTAATCTAGTTAATAATGGAATTATTATTTGAAATCGAAGGCGGCTGGTGTGAGTGGTAGAGGCCTAGATTGGTTTATTAGTTTTCTCTCAAACAGAACACAGAAAGTTTGGATTGGTGATCACCCCTGCATGGGTTCGCCCCTGCATGTGAGGGCCTCAGGGGTCGGTAGTGTCCGATGTACTCTTCTTAATTTTTATTAATGATCTGTTGAAGCTTACCTTTCATGGAAGCGTGTGTGCGTTTGCTGATGATGTTGCTTTTGTTTACTCACAGAGGACAAGCAACTGATACAAGCGCATGCAGGTAATGGTTTGATTTTACTGAGGAGGTGGTGTTTGCAGAATAAAATGATAGTCAATACTAATAAAACTAAGTATATAAATTTTGATTTTAGAGGATTTTGCTTTGACACTTCATTGAGTTATCATTCAGAAAAAACATAGTTGAACTTCATATCAAGATTAAATTCTCCATTAGAAAGTTTTTTTTATCTAAGAATCTTTTGTGATCCATCCTTATTGATAAATTTATACTTTGCGTTATCACATTCCCGTTTACAATACGGTATAAGTTGTTGGGGTGGAACCTTTAAAGTGCAAATAGATAAACTAAGAATATCACAAAATAAACTTATTCACGTCACAGGAGGTAAAAGCTTCAGAGAGAGTTCTTTTCCTCTTTATTCGCAACTAACAATTTTGCCAATACAACATATCTATGTTTTTAAAAGTTTTGAGGGAGTTTTACTTGAGAAGTGGTAACAGAGGTAACAATTTAATTTATTCTACCAGAAGTATAAATCTTAAACTTTGTAGGTTACCAAAAGTCAATAAATCACAGTTCTGACAATCTTTTTTCTACGCTGGTCCAAAAATATGTAATCAGTTGCCTTTGCACATTAAGCAGATAGAAAACATTAAGGCATTCTGTGCACAAGTAAAAAAGTGGATTTTTAGAAAACCAGAATTAATTTATTTATTTGGAACACTATCATAAATATATCAGTAAATTTTTGACATGTTGATAACTGTATACTTTAATAAATTTAAACAAGAAAATAAGTAAAATTTGTGTAAATAATTAACTATTAGTATAATACAATAACTGATTTAGGTTTGCAAATGATTGTGGACGCTGCAGAAGCTCATATTTTTATATGTGTTTTAAGAAGCTAGACATAGAAATATATTTTGTTTTAAACCTGTAAATTGGAAATTAATTTTTGTATACATTTTAGATATTTTTTCTCGCTGACCTCACTACTTGTAAGTGTATTTTCCTATCATCGTTCAATGTTGTAAGTTTATAGGAAATAAATTATTTATTCAAAAAGGTTAACTCGAGAAAAGTAAAACTTTAAGAGCGATAATAATAGTGGACCTCCATCTTATTCCTAACTAGCAGAATGCATCATTTTATAAAACCAATGAGATGAAGAGCCTGAGAATGCACTAAATACTATCGTGTTTTCAAAACGTTCTGTTGTTTTATAATATTAACAGTGTAAATGTTTTAATAAGTACGATGTTTTGACTAAACTATTGTGACTAAAATTGTTTAAAAAAATAAAAATCCTTCTGATGCATAAACGTTGCGTTACATTCAATCTCAATCACACATTATGATGTGTCACGTAGCACTCTACTTCGATTTATTACCGATCTGAAATTTGGTAATACAGGTTTGTATCCTGTATACAAGATTGACAGTCCCTACAAGTAGCGCGCCCTTAATGTTCTTGAAGCAAATATTAGAGCCGTCAATAAACGTGCTCACCCCGGGCTGTAGGTCAGGGGCTTAATGGTGAGGGCTCCGGGGAATATCTTTGAGTAGCATTGCGGGGTGCCATTTGGGCATTGGAATGTATAGTGAGTGGTTTTGTGTATTTAAATAATTATGGATAATTGTCTATCTCAACCTCGTATCCTCAAAATGATATGCAATAATGTGTATATTAACATTTAATAATATATCAGATATAATGTTATAATACGTACAGACTAAAGCTGTATGATAAGTTTGATCCGTGTGCTGCATCATGGCACTTGCTGGCAATACCACTTTACCAGCTTCATCGATTATTTTTTTTTTACTATGGTTGTAAAGCAGAAAGCATGAATATTTTCTCATTATATTGAGAGCTATAAAGGGAAAATAAAACCTATTTCTTACGTCTATGACAGTGAAAAACATTAAACACATAGATAATTCAAGAAAGCATTAGCTTTTTTTATATAAAAGTTTAATTTTACTATTTAAGGGGGTTGTTAGAATAATTACAAAATTGAACTTGGAAATTCCCCATTCATTCACTTTGAAGATGAATATCTCACAAGCACGTAGGCGTAATGTGAGACAGAACCATGATTCATCTTGATTAACTCACTGCAGAGTAAAGGAGGTCATTTGCAATTTCCGAGGTCTTGTCATCCTCATCTAATGGACTAACTTTGTTCATCCTTTACCTGACATCGGCCTTGCGTGCTATAAGTTCAAACTTTCTACAGTTTAGGTACTTTGTAGTTCTGTGGTAGTTTGGTAATAACGTCATATCGTATTTCTCAATATACCACACATTTTTCATGTCAATGAAGATTTAAGAAAATAAATTTTTAGAGGCCAAGGAAACAAAAACAGGTCAACTTAATTAACACAACGAAGGTATAGAAAAGGAGGCCTTACGTACAATTTCTTTCAGTTCCCTATATTGAAAGCGTGCAAGTCATGAGGCTAGCGACCAACATTTATCTACTAATTTAGTTATTCGATAGATTAAAAGTTATTGACAAGAAACGCAATATTTGGAACACAATTAGGTTCTTTGATTTAACTCTGGGTTTATAGTTACGATTGTTTTAGCAGAGTCGGAATGAAAAAGCATGTGACTTGGAGTGTTACATTAGTTTACTTATTTAATTTTAGCATGGTCTGTAGAATGTTCACAATGGCTCATCGGTAAATAAAAATGGATATCCTTCTTCTCAGGGGCTGATACGCCGAGTGGCAAGTCGTAGGCGGGAGATAAATAAAGAAGAGGCACTCCAATTTATGCCTTAAAGGAAATCATACAAGCAGAACTTTCAACCCAGCTTAAAGGGTAATAAAATAAAACTTACTAATCCTGAGTGCCGAGCAGAGCTTTTAAACAAGCTCACCATAGCTGGTGTTTTAGTACCTTAACTGAAAGATTTGGTGCATCAGGCCGAACAGCTTTTAGAAATATTTAATATTTTTGCCATCAACCAATTATATTTTATTGGAATTTCAAACCAGGGGCATTTTCTAATTGAATATCAAACTTCCCTGAATGTTTTAAAACGTCAACTTTTTATTTTAATACATGTAATACATGGTCAAGAAATGCCTGAATACACTAATCCATTTATGAATAATTAAAAATGGCAAAACAATGTTTTCTAACGTTATGATATTAGGTATATCACTGAGTGTATATATAAGGTATACATTGCTTGGTATTTTTGACTATTTATGAGAATAACATGAGACATTCTAAAAGTTAATAAGGTCTAACAAGTGGTAACATTAACATAGTGTTTAATTCTGAAATGGGATATGAAATAAAAGGTACGATTTATCTTTCTAAATTCAAACGATATTTCGAAATTTTTTATCATATAAACTAAATATTTAAAAATAAATAATCCTCATTTTAATTCAGGAGGCCAGTTTTAAAGTCGCTTGGAGAAGGGAGTAATACTTTTAATTTATATATATATATACAAATTAAAAGTACAGTATATATATATATATATATTATTTTCTTTCTTCCAAAGTTCACTTTAGATATTTTAGTATACAATATATGTGTATTAGGAATTTCTGTTAAAATTCAGGAACTAAGACAACATTTCCTGAAACATATTATTTCTCAAATTTTAAATTGTGGGTGGTAGGGTAGTTCCATTTTAAGTTGACGTAAAACTATGAACCTTGTAGTTTTATGTGTTTGAAAATCTGTCTTAGGTGACAATAATGACAATACTGTATTAAGACGATACTTTTAATTATTTTAATATTGACTATATACAGTCATTAGTATTTCCATATAAACAAAATATTTTTTCTTTTCCTTAGGAATTCAACACTTTTTTCTTTGGGAACAGGATAAAAAATAAACAGTTCATATCTCCTTTTAGGTTCGACTAGTAACAAGTAAAGTAAATTAGCTGACATATTAAAATGTTGCGAAGGATAACTGGCATTACGTGTGTAGCAAAGGTCTGGGTCAATTTGTATAGCAAATTATTTTACAGAAATTTTATGATCCCTTTCATAATAATATTCATTAAAATAATACTCAAAATGTGCAATTGCTAATATTTTCACAAGAAAACGAGTATAATGTGTATTTGTAAGTCTGAAATCCGCTGTTTCATCAGTGTGTACATAGCATAGAGTTTAGTGCGTGGGTTTTAGAGATCTGAAGACAACGCAAATAAAACAAATTTGTCTAAACTTCGACAACTTTACGATTAAAAAAATCTACCTTTCTCTATGTGGGTATCGAAAGTTATTTAAAGTTAATGCTACTTAAAGGTACATTTCACTGCAAACAGATCTCTTTCTTTAAGATTCGTATAAACTATTGCCTCATTGTTATTTCACTATTATACAGTTTATTCTAACGCCTTTAAACAAGAATCTATACTAGACGTAGGCTCATTCTTCTCGTAAGTTGAGTGGTCACATAAAAAGTAACAAAGTGTTATAAAAGCTACTGAAAGAGATAATTACTTTAATAATTACATTTGAAATAGACGATCTACAATCACTAGTATTTCCAAATAAACAAATGATTGTTTTTCTTGTCCTTAATAAATCAACACATTTTCTTTCGGAACAGTAGGACAAATAAGCAGGTCATATATGTTTAGCTTCAACTAACAACAAGTCAAGTTAAGTACAAAAGGATGGCGATATCTGTCTGGCTGACATAACAGAATGTAGTGGAAGGATAATGACTGGAATTTTCTGTATAGCACAGGTCCCTTTAATACTAAAGCAAACATTTTACACTTCGTGTTGGGACAGATTACACTTCTCGAAACGCTCTGTTCTATTTTTGTAACGAACAACTATGGGAAATATCCCATAATAAAAGTAAAACGATTGATTGTGGTGTTTAACTAGAGAACAAATTACATGTATTTTTCCATTATGTTTAGTTTTTAGGTTACTATTTTAGTATAGCAAACATATCTATTCCAAAGGATTGGTAGGAATAAGAAAAAAATGTGGAGGAACCCAAGTATTACACTTTTTGACAACTGTTATTCACACTTTTTAATTTAAGACTATTAAACAGTTATAAGTACAAAATATTCAGAAAAGTTAATATGTTACAGTTCTTCGTAAAAAATTAAGCATTGCTATATATGCATAGCTTTACAAAAACTACAATATTACACTTTGTAATATAATGATATATTTCCAAATAAACTACTGTGAACATTATTAGAGGGTTTAAATGGTATTTCCGTTTGTTAAGTTACGATTGAGGTATAAAATTTGTTTAGTAGCTCAAGTTCTTTAAATGTCCTTAAATTACTGTGGATAATAATAGAGATAAAAAAAGTAAAGTGACAACAAAATGCTAATGAGATGAGGCTATTCGATAGTCTTCTTAATAGTAAGTTTGAACATACAACTAGTTAAACACATAAAACAGGCTTAACAAGGAAAACAAAATTTGTCTAGGGAATGCCACTTTAATAGTGTTTTTACATTAGATATTTTATACTCAACCATACTAAACTTAAATTAAAACTGAAATATAACTATATTAAAGCGAGAGGAACTAAACCAATAATTAAAAGAAAGTCTATATGCGTAAAATGTAGAACTTAACAACTGTACCAACTGTAATTACCGAACCTTGGAGTTTTTTTAGGATCATAACCTTTAAGCAAGTTCAGAAAGTAGAACCTGGCCTCTAAAAGCTTGTGGCCACTGATAGGTCTGGGAAGTCTCAGCCACTAGGAGCTCTTTGGTGTCTGTGAATTCTTTACGAATGGTGGCTTCTGACATCCAAGAAGAATTAGGCACTAGATGTTGCCGGGTTTGCCTCTTTCAGACTCTCAGGCTTTTCAAATCTTCAGGATCTGCGACCTTCTGGACTCCAAGAGCTCTGTCGGAGTTGCTGGCTTCTGAAAGTAAGAACTTCTTGAAGTTGTTACACTCTAGCTATATTCGTTCTCAGAAAGCTCCCTGGATGTAGGAGCTTTCGGAATGTAGGGACCTAGGCCTCTGGAAAACTTTATGTTCTGGAAAACTTCACCCTGATCATAAAATCAATCATTCATAAGTCATGTACGTTTATTTTTCCGAGAACAGGTTTGTGCTCTGAAGCTATGCCCGTGTTGTCTAAATGATGTTGGAAAAAATATTATTGGTTAACATTCATTCTATAGAATTTTCATACGGATTTTTATTAAAATCTATCTAACCAAATCTGTTTATATAACCTTAATAAACGTTATTTTACCCTCTAAATCTTCTCCAGAAAGTATTGCCTGATCGAACATCTACAAACAGTTCAGTGCTCATATCCATTTTAGAGAATGTATTCTCAATTCTCTTCATTCGAACGTTAAGGTGTGCCCAGATTATGCTGTTTTGTTTCTCAGTTTGAGGGATTTGAGTCAACGTGGTTGAAATATAGCTGTAAGTCCAAAATCAGACAGTTTTAGAATTGCATTATTTATCTAAACCAGAGCATGAGATAGAGGGAGGCGAAGGCAATGTAAAACAAAATACATTTGTAAGTCACAACTCTGCCTACTTAGAGTTGACTCTGCTTAAATTTCACTGCAACAGGTTAGTTTCTTTAAAGGTTTGTATCTTATAAATGCCACATTATTTTTTTGTATCGATAGTAAAGATTTTAGTTTAATACTGTTAAAAAAGATGATTGAGTTATCATATTAAAATACAAAATTATTATAAAAGCTACAATTATATAATAATTTGTTTTTAGTTGTTTATAAGCAGATAAGAAATACACACAATTTTATACAAAATACGTAACACATATTACATAAATTCATATTAATACATTCATACAAGATTTACAACTAGAGACGTATGTAAAATCAAAACCATATTGCTTAAATGATATTCTTTAATTTAGTTTCTCATTTTTAGAATAATATTGTACAATATTCGATATAAAGGAATTATTATTAAAATTTCACCATCAAAACGCTTCTTCATTCTCAAAATATAGCATATTTAAATATAGATACATTATTATAAAATTACTATAAAATTCTTTTGTCATGTTTTTCATAATCTTGTATAGTATCTGATCATATAAAGGACATGTAATGTATTACAATGAAAACAAACTAAATTTGTTTCCCGCACATCGGGCTTGTTAAATAAAACATTTTATTTAAAATAACTGGAATAACTCGTATAAAGTACTTACTTTTTAATAGCATAAGTCCATGCTTTAATGAAGTGTTTGATCTTGAGAATAAAAGTCTGTCGCTCAATAAACTAAATGAATTCAATGAATTTAAACTAAGACATTCAACAATGTACAATCTTTAGTTAGTCTAAAAAAAATTTATAATTAAATGTGTAATTTTCAGTGGTGCGTAGTAAAATCGTTATGCCAAAATTTTCTTAAAAATAAGTCTTCGCATCACTAACGTAATTATTTACCCTTACACGATGTCAAAGTGTTCTCGAAAATTGTTTTACATAAAGCATTATATTATATATATATATATATAATATATAAGAGTAATTTTGTCGTTAATGGCCACTTTGAGTTCAGTGGTTGATCTGTGTGACCGGAGGTAGTTTATCTGTTCGTGACTCTCGGTTCAGTTCAAGCGCTGCACCTCACTGTTGTGCTGAGTCAGAGGAAGTTTGATTAATTACACATCCGAGGTTGGTTCTTGTTTTCTCTTGTACACTAATCTACCATCATCTATTAATATTTCTCTACTGCTACCAACCTTTGTTTCTCTACTAGTAGACTATTTACTACACCTTTGTACTACTGTCTATAATAATTTTTTACGTACTACAGCTCTCTACTACTGTTTACAACTATTTCTATACTAGTATATTTCCAATTACTTCTCAGAAACCATTATTGTCTCTAGTATTAAGGTAATTTTTCAATAAACAAAAACTATGCTCCATCTCATCTATAAACAATTCCAAGTATCATACTCGTACAAACTCACACTATGTCGAATAAATTAACAATTAGGTAATTCAGACTAGGTTTCTATTTAAATGTTTTCTTTATTGTATGGTATAAATGGGATTTTTAACACTACAATTGGATAGAATCTTATACACAGAAACAAGTATATTGGGGGTTTTTAACTTTAATGATTTAAAGATTCGTGTCATGTATTATAAAATGTACTTATGAAATCATTTGATATTTCATTTTCAGTAATATTTAATAAGTACCTATCAGATATGTGTTTAATAAACATTGCACCGTTAATTCATTGCCACAGTATTTCAACGACACATTTAAACTCTTTATTACACTATGTGACTAACATGCAGTGTATTCCTGATACTGTGTCTGTTCAATTGACTAAACATACATTTTTTAAACTTATTTATTATTAGCCTGCTTTACATTTATCTCTTCAAAATTGAATTCTCTAAAAGTTTTGATTAAAGTTTTGGAGTGTTTATTACCCATTTAACGAAGTTAACGTATTTTAAATCTAAACAAAGCATGACCTCGAGACAGAATTTTGCACGTTTTTTTCTGATATCTCAGAAATGGGTGGTCTTACAGGTCCGGGACGTATGTTAATCAATTTTTCAATTCATTGAACATAAAATCCAATAGCTTCAACAACTATCTTTTCGGCATAAAACGTCAGTTTCAATTTATTTCCATCCTTTCCTAGAAAGTTGAGCGAAATGTTCGCTTGCAGTAGATCACTAACAAGTGTTTCCGGACATATATTCAAATGAAGTTTTTTCATTATTTTGAGTAGAAGAAACTTGAGAAGTTTGTCGGGTTACTTATCGGACGCCCTTTATACGGATAGTTCATAACGGGTGACTAATATTTCAAGATTGTTTCAGTGTATCCAAATAAAAACAAATCTAATTGAAAGTACGAGTATGTCCAAAATTGTATTTTTGTCTGAATACTACGTGTATAGGAAATTATATGTACTTTAAAAACTGTTTGGTACATATTGTGAGTATTTTTCTGGTTGTGTGTATATGTAGAATATTAATATCAATGTAATCGAATGGTACTATCGTTTAACTTGGTCAAACACTAAGATGTTCTTTGATTGGTAGAGTATTATTCTGTGTGAGCGAATTAAAAAGGTAACAAGACAGACGATCTTATAATAGTTTCAAAATATAGATTTTATAGTTCGTGCAACATTTTTATGTAGATTTGTTTCACATATACACACAATGACTATATTAGTAATTATTTAAAGGAAATCCAAACAAATTTAACCTTACATTTATGGAAATCACCCTAGTTTATTATCTTTGATGTTGCCAACAACTTAAGTCACCATATAAACTTTAATCAACTTAACTTTAAACTGTTATTACTTCATCAGTTTCAAGTTTCAAGATGACTACCGTACATGGCATCTATCTTTCTACCGACTGCACTAGACATTTTTAATAAAACACCTTAATATATTTAATACTACTTTACACAACTTACAATTCTTTTCAATGTATAAAAATTTATAAAACCACAGAAACTACCAGTTTAAAACAGAGGACGAAAGTCAAAGTTCGGTCAGGTTTTTTTCTAATATAGAAACCCGTAAGATCGGAATAGTAAATTTATTGCCGTCAAGGGAAAGACACAGTCCGCGTAGGGTGGGACACTGTCAAGCTGTGAATTGCAAAGGGTTTACTACACTTCCTTTGTGCTTTATTCAACTGTTTCTGACAATAATTGTCTCCTATTCAATCGTGAATGTAACTGAACCACTTATTGATATTATCTTTGTTAGTTAATAATAGCATACATTACAATTTGTTAAATATGTGCTTTATTTCTAGTTCTATTGATATGTAGAGACTATTTACACTGAATATTTGTGATACGGAGGTTCAATGCTTTATCCTTGGAATGTAAAATATTCGTAAAATTTATGTCACAAATAAAACAAGTTTATCCAGGAAGTTTTCATCATTGAAGGTTAAGAATTTTTAATAACATTTTATATAACGGGGAATAAGTTATACTAGCTCTCCACAACGTTATAGCTCTAACCATGTAATAGTCCTGCCATCACCGTTGTACCTTAAACACTAATAATGGAAATGTAATTTAATATACTGAAAAATCTTGCTTGTTCAAGTTGCGATAGTAGAGGCCTAGTTTCCTTTCTTACTATAGTATTCAGGAGTTCCGAACTACTTTTTTGATTATTTAGAGTATTTATAAAATTATTTAAAAGTGCTTTATGTTTATGAAGCAAACACATTAAACGCTCTTGTACCCGTTCAGAACTTTTGAGACACAAATTGCATGCGCCTAAATTGCACGTGGTAATATGTATCTTTTGCGAGAACCTGTGGTATCAGCTCAGTTCACGGATTGAATGGACTTTATAAACTCAGAAAGGTACTACCTTAACTGCACGGGTGACCTCTTTTGGTGATTTCGTCTGGAATTCCATATCCGTATAATATTCATATTACTATGATGTGAGATCTTTCAAAGAAGTAAAATTATCTTTTGTTTCATTAATAGATATAATTTTTGTAGTTTTGTATTTTTCAACAGATAAATACGTTTTCAATATAACCCTTGCAAAGCAATTTTCCCAATTCATTAAATAATAGTGTAGCAGATAACCTGAGTGATTTTTTTTGTATTAAATAAAAGTATCATAGCATCTTTTCTATCGGGCTGTGACGATATATTATGGTATTTTCCGTTTATTTACTTGTATATAAATTTGCGCGATCATTTTTGTAAATTATGTGTTAAAACGGGGAATTCGTTGCTCGATTAATTTTTACCTTTTACAAATTTTGAACCAATTTGAAACTAACCAGGCGTTGACTTGGTTACAAAATCAAACCTTGCTAAGCATGAAATATTACGACATTCAGCGTGCACAAAAGTGATTATCTCAAGTCACAAAGTCAAAGTGATGGATGAAATATCGATGATGCATGACGGTGTAAAGGTGTAAGTGCTGTTATCATGTAATATTAACTGAGTTTGTTGCCGTAATGTTTCCTGACCATGAACCGTGGCGTGACTTTCGTTTTACGTTACATAATTTATCGCCGAACAGACTAGTCCAAGCAATTGATTTCTGCGTATATCTAGCTTCTATGTGACTTTTTTGTAGGAAAACTTTTTGATATGAACTTTAAATATATTTTAAAACGGCTACAACATTTTTAAAATCAAATATAAACGTAAACTAGGGTCACGCTTACAAGTTGTGTGGGAACTTCACCTCAGAGTATCGTTAGTTGATGGTTTCGGTTAGTTACTTTAAGTGGCAATATGAAAATGTTCTGATAACAAATTATGTATGAGTATGTTCATGTGTTATTATAAATCTTCTATAATTTTATTTTAAAACTGTTTATAACGCTGTAAGAGCCTTTAAGCTAAGCATGCTTCAGATATAAATTTAACACAGATGAAATACATGGTAAAAACCATATATTACTAGGTTATTGTTTAAGAATTTGTAGGAAGAAACCTTGTAAATGTGTAAATATGTTTGGAAAAATGAACATTTCATCGCAACATTACCTATGCAGTTAGACATTGGTAAACATAGGCCCTCATTGAAATGTCCACGACACTCAACGTTAATAGTAACTTTATAGTACAACTGTAATTTGCTGGTAAACCTCAATAGCATGGATTTTCCTTATCCAGGTCAAACCACTAATCCGCTACAGCAAGTTTGCAAAAGTTAATCATTATAGTTCTAGATTAACCTCAGGTGTACCTCCTTATGCTTATAAAACCGCTTGGAACTCAAATCAAACAAATATTAATTCTTTACTAGAATGCCGTTATGTATGCAGGCTGTGAAATAAATTTTTAATACTGAAATAATTTTTTTTACAAGTTCAGTAACTTTAGCAAGATTTAATGCATTTTACTACCCTAATTCTTGTAGTTTTTTTATAAAAAATTTTCATTTAATAGTTACATCACTAAATTGAACTATAGTAATATAATAATAAAAAATGAATATACGATTGGTGTTAAAATATGAATTTTAATTATTTAGCCTGTACAATAAAAAGGCGATAGGTAAATAAATATACTTGCTGTGAAAGGATTTCACATATTAGTGCGCCCACGATATCATGACCAAGACTATACCCTTGCTGGTCAGTACAAACCACAACTAGAATATCCCTCGAATATCATGACCAAGACTATACCCCTTGCTGGTCAGTACAAACCACAACTAGAATATCCCTCGATATCATGACCAAGACTAAACCCTTGCTGGTCCAGTACAAACCACAACTAGAATATCCCTCGATATCATGACCAAGACTACCCTTGCTGGTCAGTACAAACCACAACTAGAATATCCCTTGATATCATGACCAAGACTACACTTGCTGGTCAGTACAAACCACAACTAGAATATCCCTCGATATCATGACCAAGACTACCCTTGCTGGTCAGTACAAACCACAACTAGAATATCCCCTCGATATCATGACCAAGACTACCCTTGCTGGTCAGTACAAACCACAACTAGAATATCCCTTGATATCATGACCAAGACTACACTTGCTGGTCAGTACAAACCACAACTAGAATATTCCTCGATATCATGACCAAGACTACCCTTGCTGGTCAGTACAAACCACAACTAGAATATCCCTCGATATCATGACCAAGACTACCCTTGCTGGTCAGTACAAACCACAACTAGAATATCCCTTGATATCATGACCAAGACTACACTTGCTGGTCAGTACAAACCACAACTAGAATATCCCTCGATATCATGACCAAGACTACCCTTGCTGTTCAGTAAAAAAACACAACTAGAATATCCCTCGATAAGAATTGTATTTCTAGAATCCCCATGAGTCTCGTACTGTCGTGGTTCTACTACGTTTACACTATTAATAAAATAGTTTTGACACCAAGGAAATTAATTTGTTTATGCCGTATTGGTCCTAAATTTGTCTTTTTACGCGTAGTTTTTATTTTTCTCACTCGAAAAAGCAATCCATGACCTGATTATGTGTGTAAATCCATTTTGAACGGGTAATAATTATTATTATTAGCATTAAACTATATATTTCTTTACATCGTTAATCTTATGTATCTTGCAATGTACGATTTAAAAATTACACGCCAAGTCCTGAAAGGTGATTACTTTATGATTGAATAAAATATTTTTACCAATTAAAAAAGTGGACTATAGATACCAGAAAATTTATTTTGTGCTGTCTAATAAATATTGCTTAATTGATTTGCTCAGTACAATAAGCAACTGTCCATTGAAATAGTATGGCATTGCAGTACAAGTTTGTATTATTTTTTTCACTATTCTCTAAATTTTATACAAATTGTAAAACACATTAAATGTTATGGTTATACATGAGAAAAGATGTTGAACTATAATGAGAATTTTAAAACCTGTTCATTGAAAAGCTAAGTAAATCGAAGTACGCTTATCATAGGATGAACGTCCCTGTTGAGTCAGTCTAATGAGAAGTTGAACCACAACACAAGCGTGTATGTAATATACTTGGCAGCCAATACAGATAATAAAATCAAAGGTTATATAGACTGTGAACGGATAAGTTATTAATAAAATAATTAATAGTAAAATGCAATATGGTCCAATGCAATATAAACGTACGCGAAAGGTGAATTTGGTTCCAAAGCTTAAATAATTTGGTCATTAAATTTCCCTGTAACAGTAGGAATGTTACTCTCTGCCGGTAGGTTAATTCTCAGTTTACATTCATTGTACAAGTGTTCATGGACATTTCCGTGTGGTCCTGCAAACAAATAAAATACCGCACATGTATTCACTTTTTTTGGGTTTAAATACATTCACCAGGCAACAACACTGCATTATTTGTTAAGTAGAACAATGAAGTACAATATTAGAAGAGCAACCAATATTTTAACAATAATTGGAAACAATATTATAATGTGGGATAAAATATTGCTGCGAAGGCTTCCTTTGAGGTGGTTTGACGTTCTGTGGACGCGCCGCCCTGCGTACTCGACATGCGGTTTTGACGTACATAACAACGCGCGCTGTCGTGTGCTGCACTCTTGTGATGAAAGCATAAACTACTCTCAGAGAGTTTCTATATGCAACCAAAATAACGTAATGTTGTCAACAGTTTTTCTATTCTAAATTGAAAATCTGTTTTAATTACGAGAAATATTACAATGGAATACCTCTCTTCATCTTATTTCTTTGCATCAATAGTGTAATTGGCAAATAAACTATTCTAAGTAATGGTAACTAAAAACTTACTGTAACCAGATATATTTGTAAATATTATACAATACCTCTTCAACTAGATTACAAAATGTATTTTTAGTATAGGTGTCTCTGATTTCTAAACAAAGACAAAAGTTCTTATTGAGCTTCTTCGACGAATGATTTTTGTTTGGATCTCTTCAAACGAGCATGACTGACTCAAGATTCTAGAAGTCAACAAGTTGTAAACATCGTCACATTATTTTATAATCTGCACGAAGAATAAGGTGAAATGGGAACTAAACTCGACCATTCTCATGTTAGAACAGGAATTTTATTATTTTGTTCTGTGTGGAATCTGTCCAAAATAATTGTCAGCTTATGATGCACTAAAAAAAAGTTTACAAACGTTGAACCAAGTCAAAACAAATAATGACCCACCTGCAACTTTCGGCAAAATTATTGTCAACCAAGCTTAAACTGTGGCTGGTGCAAGGCGGGGTTTTATAATCTCATCGTTTGAAACTGAAGAAACAAGTGAAGTTATTATTAGCTGGACTACAGACTTCATATTTCAATGAATTGTCTTTCAAATCTGATAAAATTCATAGAGGTATTCCAATTACTATATAATAATGTTATATTACGCTTCTTTTTGTACCAGCAATCTTAGACGCTCTCTGCGAGCTTTAAAAGGAAGTCCAAGTTTAGCGAGCAGATAGACAAGATTTCAGTTGCCACTGTGTTACAACTTTTTCGGTTGAAGATTGAGAAACCTTGCCAACCCAGCTAGTTAAGGTGACTTGAATCTACAACTAAAACTTTCCTCATTAGGACGATCTGACTACAATTCAACTATCTCTTCATTTATCTCACAATAATTACAAAATATATTCCATGAATGGCAATAGACAATAGACAAAACATCTATTACACGATCATAGAGAACAGTAATATTGAGTCATTAAATTTTTGTTTACATAACAAATAAAATTGATAGCAAATAAACATATTAAATAAATAGGTCAGAGTTTAAAAGTTCGTCTTCGTTATAGAAGGGTCCTCTCTTGGAGCCATTCATTCAAGGCTTTCTTAAAGTGTTTAGGCTGTTGCTGTTCGATATCGCACATGCACTAGAATAGTGGCACGACTAAAATAATCATTTTAAGTCATTTTTCAGAAGAAGCCAAAATAAACTTTAAACTTACCTTTTGCACTATCTAGACTAAACCTATGTTGTATTATTTATGCCTAATGATTTTTTATACTTAAAGTAACTAATGTTCTTTGTTAATAAAATTGGTTTTGAAGTGATCAACTAATAACTTTAATAAAACAATATTTTTTGTATAACAAATTTTGAGTTGTGTGCCAGTTTTCTTTTTACCATAAAATAGCATTTATGAAAATGGTGAAGCTTTATAACACTTAGGAATAGTGAATAAGTAACACCCAATTTCAACAATAAAAAAATATTTTATTGCTAGATGTACAAGTATAACATCAATTAATTTGTCAGTAGTTAAATGAATACCATAGGTGTAAGTATAAAGATTTTAAAAAAAGTCCTGATAAAACCTTGGAACCAGGTTAGAAATCTATCAAACTCATTAAGTCAGATTTCTTTCTTTCACTTATAGGGAATTTTTATTTTGGTATGCTTTTCCATTTGTATGTCTGTCATCGGTTTATGTTTCCTTTTCTTTTTTGTTTGGTGTTCTCTGAACTCCTTATCTTGATATGAATTCTTACATAAAATCTTGATTGGATTAATTTTCTCAATTCTAATAACAATAATTGCTTTTACTCAACTTGAATTTGTTAGATGCTTTATCATCAAGTTCATCATTGCTGAGGGTATTACCTTCTTTAATTTAAGTTTCCATCACTATTATTCCCTTTTTTACATTTTGAATTTTCTTGAGGCGTTATGTACCCACAGTTCAAAAATAACTTTTTCATATCAAAAAAGTCATTATGACACATCTCATGTACATGGAAAGGAGTTCCTGTCTTTTTGGCTGCTCTAATAACTGAAACGTATTGAGAAGGGACCGTAAATCGGTCCGGACTTTAGAGTTTTTTTCACGGACTTCTCAATTACAGAGTGAGCACTGTCGCCTTCATTTTGTGTTTGATCTTTTTATCAGGTATTTTTTGTGTGTGATCGCACTAATGTTCAAAAGTGCTACAACGAACATATACATAGAAATCATAAATTTATTTTTCTGCTGTCCCCCAGCAGTTATCAGAATATAGTACTACTTCGATAGGCTGGTCTCCAAGAAATTTCTGATTTTTCCACCAAAAAATTTCCAAACGCATGTTCCTTCCCAACTCATTGACACCCCTACCACCTTCTCCCTCATGCCAAGTATATCAGTGCACATCAATTTTTTTATTTGTTAATTCACAAATTGTAAAGTTTAGGCAGTTGAGCTTGAGCTTACATTTATAATAAAATAAAGAAACATCACCTTTTGGAATTGGAAATGTAAGCCTGTAGATAATAACATGCTACCACGAATTTGTCATTGACTTTTAGCTTCGTCTTGTTCTTTTTCTTCTCGAGACAATCTTTTTTCAGGTAAATGTTGATCGTATTTAGATTTGAAAGCCAACTGTAATATCTCATCTGTAGAGTTGTTGTAAGTGGCACATAGGTGGTTCTTGAGTCCATAATCTGGAAAACAACCTACTATAAATTATCTGTTACGTAAAACTGCAAGTAATAAAATTAATTTGCTTCACCATCTTTATCTGCTATTTTGAATGCTTGTATTACCCGCATGGCTGGATAATGAAGTTAAGGGTCGAATACATTCCATGTCGGTTTGGCTAAAAGAAACCCCAGTCGTCATTTCGCTATGCAAAACTGTACTACTAAAACTTCTATTTCATCTCGAGGAAACAAGCCTAACACTAAAGTATGGCACGGCATAAATTACGCTTAAATGGTACAAAATTATAAAGAAGTGAATAGTCTCATAATGTAATAACTTAAAATGTCCAGTACCAATAGTAGCATTTAACCACTTGAAAAATGAGAATACTGGCCCAACTAAAAAATGTTTCAGTTCATAGAATCTTATCGTACTTAATCTCTTACATTTTGCTAAAGAATACAGGCACAACTAAAATTGTGCCAATATTTTAATTGTAAAATTTAACCATTTTAAAACTGAGAATACTGGCACAACTAAAAATGTTTCAGTTCAGAGCAACATATCGAACTGAATATCATAGATTTTGTCAAAGAAAACAGGCACAACTAAAAATGTGCCGCTATTTAAAACTAAAAGCAAAATGAAATGCACTTACAAGATCAGCAGAATAGTGGCCCAAGTCAAAAAGTGTCACTCTTTCTCGCACACAATACAGGTCCATCTTCAAGAAAGGCGGAAGTGCCACTATTCATCAGAAACTTGTCTCCTAAACGGATCTGTAGAATAGAGACACTAGCGCTGCCAAACGGCAACCATGTTGAGTTAGCGGCACGGGAGTCACACCACTGTGTAGAGCGCTTTCACAGGGAAGTAGAATACTGGCATAACTCAAAATCGTAATTTTTTTAGTTGTGCCACTATTCTCGTGCATGTGCGATATTATCTGGGAAGTTTATTGAAGTAAAGAGCTCCTTTGTAAGATTGTTTTTTTCCAAAGAGGCTCAGGTGATGTGTTGGTAAGCTGAAGTAGGAGGCTTTTTCTTGTATTGCAGTTGTGAATATTGTTATGTCTCTGCTGTCCCGAGTTAACTGCTTGTAGGAATACGTCTTGAATATAAAATGATTACTAAAGTGAGAATTTTAAGTTGCTTGAAATCACTCTCTGCAGATTTCTCGGAATTGCAGACCCGCCAGACTCCGGGTAGCTCTTTTCTGGTGCTTGAGAACTCTCCCAAAGTTATTACACAGTTAGTAAAGCTTTTTGGTCATGTCCATGACAGTGAATTAAATTAAGATTTTCCCAGTAACTTTTATTCTTTTTAGTATCTTAAAGTCTCTGAGCACATTCGTGGACACCAAATCCCCTTGGCCAGATCTCTGAATCAAACTGTTCACCATTTAACTTGTTTAATCTCTGGGAGTATATTCAGTGACGTGTCATTCTGAATATTCTATCGAGTTGAGGCTCCAGCATTTCAGACTGATTAGTTTCCTATCCCCCCACTCATTACAAATCTGCATAACAGCCTATATGTTCAATATATCTGTCTCAACATGTCTATAATAAGTCTGAGACCAATTAATTGTCTTCTGGAAGGTTTTAAATTAGTTTAAATGTATTTCTTTAATAAAGCATTATTTTGCTATAATAATCTATTTACTGAAACAGAAGTATATCATGTGATGATAGAGGTATGAACAACTGTGCCTTCATTCATGGAAGCTATATGTGTATTTTATATTTCTACTGCAGCCGTACCAGAGAGAGAACCACAAGACAAGTTTGACTGAAGTAAACCACACATAGTTACATTTGTCTACTCGATATTCTGTTCTTGATATTGGCATTACATTTTAGTGTAATAATTCAGCACTAAATTTATAATTTTAAATTTCATACCGTTTAATTGTTTTCATCATTGCGCACAAACTCCTCCATAAAATAGAGGGATAACAGTAGACAGTTTGCATGGATAACTTCAATTCGTTGTATGTATTTAGCTCTGTTAAACCTCAAAACTATAAGAAAAAAGGTTAACCATTTACATAAACACGTACACATTCAGATACATCACCCTGACTGTGTATACTCTCATCCACGTGTATCTCATAATCTATACTGGCTAGCAAAGGGTTAAACTAACTAAAACACTGTCATTGCTTAAAAGCATAGTACGATACATATTTATTGCGAAATTAAAATACCTGTGTATGAATCAATCCAAATTGTGTATAGAATCCATATATAATCCATATACATACAAGTGTAAAGAAAGAGCTCAATTCCAATCTTGCACTCTCAACGAATATAAAAATGAACAGATGATCACATTCTTAAGGTGAATATCAGTGTTGTACGTACTTTGACAGTTATGATATAGACAATGTTGTCGAAAGAAATGTGAATGTAAAATATCCGATAAAGCACGGAACAATCGACAGCGGTTAAACGTCTCATGTGATACGTGTCACGAAATTAAATTACGTGCGTAAGAAGCAGTCCTCAGCTGTATCTGATACATTTCATACTGGGAGTGACGTCACCATACCGATGACATCATCCATCACTGTCACCTTCGAATATGACCTGAAGATATGCCATCACATCATTCAATTCTAGAAGGTCTACATCCAAATTGTTTTACTTCACTACGCATTTTATATTTATATGCAATAATTATCTAGTTATAATGTTGCATGTAGTATTAATACTTCATAGTTTCCTTAAAGTTTTTCTCAATCCCTAAGGACATATATACGTATGAAGTCATTTTAGCAAACATATATTTAGTGTAGCAAAGGTAAATTATACTCGCTGCAGGGTTTTAAATCCTTGCAAGATTTAAACCTTAATATGTTGGTATAAACCACCTCGCTATGTACCCTTATTTATAGTAAACTCGTAAAAAAAATATTAATTGATACATGATGCACTTTTGAATCTCGGGTTTTACTGATTTTAGTATCATTCGGATGATTTAGAGAACTACTTTGAATCCTTCAATATGGTTAAATACATAAAAATCATCAAAACTACCAATTTTTATAGGCGATGTGGTTTATTTATACTTAAATTTAATATAAATGTTGCTTGAAAATAAATTATTTTAAAAGATTTTATAGCGTCATTGAATATTTTCATTCATAAACTATACCAAAACACGTGTCCTTATATTAATAAATATATAGGTTTAAAAATACTTTAGTTATAAAAAAGCGTAAATTACATGATTTTCAAATCTTTTATATAGGTATTAAATTATTACATTAATTTAAAACGGAAGAACAAATTTCATAGTGCAATAGTTGAAGTGTTATAAAAAGTACTGAGATTAAAAATATGTTGAAAGAAGTATACAACACACTTAACAATTTGTAATGCTGCATTTTGTAATTGGTATATAATATTTGAACAACATGCAATTTCATATGGTTTCTTGCTATAACTAACCCAACTACCTGGACGTTGCCTAAATATATCTAAATAACAATTCTATATGCGGTTGCTTTGTAGTTCAATTAGTGGTGTTCCACAAGCTCCACAATAATGGCACTCCTGTTGCAGATAGCTACGGACATTATACAAGATAAAGCTAGTTACTAACCAACCAGGCTGTGCAAGTAACGATGATTATCCTTTACTAGCGTTAGAGTTCTCCTTGCAGAGACTGAGATTTCTGCAATTTTACTCCCGTTAGTGTATTGAACTTCTGGCGTGTTTTGTAACATTTTAATTTGTACATGAAATTGAACTAGGTCATGCCTGCAACTGAAAATGGTAGCATGTAAATAACGTTATTCAGTTGTAAAATAGAGAGAGAAAGTGGTCAGTTGGCTGGGGTTACAGTTAGTCGGTCGTGTTGCAGTTACTCGATCGTGTTGCAGTAATTTATTTTTTATTTTTTATACCGATGTTTAGTTTGAAATCTGTCCCATTACTCAAGCGTGCAGAACTGAGTATTCAAATCATTCGATCAAAACTTTAAGTTTATATTTTTCATTTCACCCATCTCTGTATAGCAAAGAAAATTCCCATAGCGGCAGGACACGATGGTATATGGATATAAACTTTTCAGTATTGATTCAAAATGGCAATCTACACGATATTTAATCTCTTCCTTCCTTATATTGCTTACATTCAAAGCATTGACAAACCAACGGGCAAACAACAGTTTCAACAGCAATAAGTTATTACCAATTATAATAAAGGGTTTGTTATTACCAAACCATTTGTCACAAGTGTATACACAACTAAATATACAAATTTGTACACGATATGAGTGAACATCATTAATCAACGATACCTGTAATTCTGTTAATATTATATGGTCTCCGTGTTTGCCGGCCTCCCCGTGGCGACACTGGATACGTTATGCTTGCATTTCAAGCATTGACAAACTAACGGGCAAACAACAGTTTATCGACTAAGTTGCTAGCAAATAATTTGACACAAGTACACTCGTATGTACCGCTAAGTCTCCGAACTTGCAACACGTTATGCGAGAACAATATTAGTTAATGTGGTAATAATATATTGTCTCAATGAGACTGAATAAACCACACAAAAATTTAAAACCATTGGGGAACTAACACGCAATCAAAAGTGTAATAAATTTTAATACCAATAAATACTCAATTACAGACCAGTAAATATTTTAATTGCCAACGAAATTGTTCTACTAAGAGGTATTAACTTTAACCACAAAATTTTCTAAATAGTTTGATGTATTATTCGGACTCTTTGTATTGAAACCGGCTATATACTATTGTAAGAAGCATTGGACAACCGTGGTGCAAAAACAAAAGTTTTTGCCTCCAATTGCTATTTTTCTGATTTTTTTATTCCAACGGCCTATATATTTCTCTTTAATTGCCCATATTTTTAACTTGAGGTGATACATGATTAAACCATCTATTAATTCCAGCTTTCTCAGCATTGCCTTACTTTCTAATTTACTTATTATATTATTTTATATTTGCCTGCTTATCTGTGACGATAAACAAATAGAGGACACTAAATAAAGACGTTGTTTTTTACTAACGCTCAAATAGAATAATTTTAATCACAAATTCCTAAGAAGCTGCCAACCTTGTGTGACATTAAATACATCACCCGCTAACCAACGTACGAATAAGTTTTCTCACCTACAGTTATTAAAGAATGAA